>NC_044310.1:73389775-73402275 GCF_007474595.2 Lynx canadensis
ATTGATGAGGCATTTCAAGCCTCTTTAAGGAATGCCAGTCCATATAAATACTTAGATTTTTATGGTTTGAATTGTAATGAAGTGAATCTATAGGGCAGAGTTAAGAACGATGGATAAGTCACGTAAATATTTTGAGATACCCCTTTCAATTTAGAGGCAAAGCCATTTTACAGTCATACTTGAGAGCCAAAAAAAGTTTTAAAAAAAAAGGAAGAAAAGAAATGTGCTAGGAAGAACATGGTTGATCTCTTCCCCACCCCTTCCCATGTAAAAAGTCTAGTTTTTCTGCAGATTACATCCTAAGTTTGTTGCTGGTTTTATACCATTTCTTTCCCTGACTTAAGTAGAAAAAATGATTGTTGCAACTAAACCAGCATGCATCGTGAGAATTCAGGGATGTGGAGACAAGATGGAAAATGTAGTGCAAAGGGCACGTAGGAAATACAAGCAAGATCTCACGGTACTGTCCTATCGGGTGCAAGGTGACGTAAATTCAGAGGTGCTAGGGAGGAAGGCTGGAGAGACACTTGGCGGACGTGTTTACAACATGGTATGTGTTGTGCCTTGTAGATCAGTCTTCTGTTTACCACACCTTTTGCAGGATGGGAGAGGGAAGATGTTCATTTTGGGTCACAGGATGTAGTAGGGCACCAGTAGGAACCAACTGGTACATGTTTCCTTAATGTTGGAAGCCAAATAGACAGGTGGTGGCCTTCAAAAATTAATAGCTCTTAAAAGGCATAGGGAAGTATAACTTAAGGATATGTTCTTGTCAGACATAGGTAAGAAGCTGTGTTTTGGGGATGATGTTAATTAAGAACATTTCCCTGTTGGCATAAATGTCTCACATATTCGCCCTCGGTGCTCAGCTCACCATGAGCACGGTCAATTCACAAGGCGGTTTTTGTAAATAAAGGTTTTGGGCAAGCTGAACGTGGTCCAGGGAGATATTAATGAGAGGGCAAGGGGGAAAGAGGTAATGAAAACACACTTCCTGGTGGAACATAAACTGCTTTTTGGACCTAGAGAATGCTTTAAAATTATTTTCCCAAACCCTGTGGTGTTTCTTTTCTGGAGGAGAGGAGATAGGGAGAAATGACAAACTGCTCCATTTTATTATTTTCTTCTCTCTCCTCATTCTCTATGTTTTTGGTAGGGAAAATTGGACATTAATTTTGGCCGTTTTCCTTCTATTCGCAGAACCAATTACGTTTTTAGTACATGATGCATAATAAATATACCCAAGCATCCTCTGGCTGAAAAGTAATGAGTTGATTACTTATACACCCCTTCTTTAAAGGCAGCTAATTGTATAGAAAGTATAGGTCCCCATCAGCTGGTCCCTTTAAACTTTTATTTTCCTGAAATTTGTTGCCAGTGTCGGGGATGTGTAGTTTAAGTTGTTCTGCATCATTGGCTTTGGTATATTCTAGAAAAATGATTTTAAGCTTATAAATCTTACAGGGTCTTGACTGAAATCTCAGACCACTAGTGTTCAGGATCTACCAACATTTTACAGCCTTTACCATTTAAAGGAGGCTTGGTTATCCTCAGGAAAACATTGCCTTCTAGAGACTTCTGTAAATACAATCCAAAATTGTGGCTGATTTTTTTTTTTCTTTCTTTCTCTCTTTTTTTTTTCTTTCTCTCTCTCTTTTTTTTTTTTTTTTTTTTTTTTTTGCTAATTTTTGCCTGCTTTGGAATTCTTTCTTCCACTCAAGAGTGGTGGTTCCATCTAGAATTAGCAGTGCTTTTCAGTAAAATAAAAGCTCATGTCTCTTTAGTTGGAGGAAAATTTAGCAAGTGTTCTAGCTTACATATCACTTCGTAGTCCCCGTAGTTACATAATTGGTGTTGTGTGTGTCCATCGTAGAGGACATTTGATGCTCATTTATTAAATATGCTCGCTGGCTGCTGCTGCATCTTTGTTCTGGACAGACAAATTACCTTTCTCACACTGAGCTTGCACTCTGGGGAATTAAGCCTCCACCACTTTAATTAGCTTGGAAGTGGGGGGTTGCAGTTCCTAATAGACTTCAGGCTTTTAGTAAGTTAGGGAAAGGGTGAAACAAGAACTTCCTGGGAAGCTCGAAATGTCATTTAAAAACCATAAAAACCTAATATATATTATTTCATTTTGGTAATTGCAAACAGATTGTATTTGACGACCGTGTGGATTATCATTTCTAACTTAGACGTTAAAGTTAGACTTCCATTGAACTATGTTTTTTAATTGAGCATAAGTCATTAACACATTACATGTTTGATTCATGTATTTACAATATTTATGTAATATTAAGTGACATAGATAGGAAATACTAAAGGAGAAGTAGTATCTGAATATTTGTGTGGTATGTGCATGTGTGTGTGTGTGTGTGTATACATATGTAGATATATATATATATACCTAACCTATATCTGTATCTGTCTGTATACATAGATATATATACCCACGTGTACAAACACATACCTTTAGGTTGAGAAGGACATGGATGAATAGACATCATATGAGGATATCACAATAATAATTACCAGTGTTTGTTTAGCTTTTATTATGTGCCAGGCACTGTTGAAAGTGTCCCATACGTATGATGTAATCCTTGTAACAGCCTTATTATCCCCACTTTAACCATGAGGAAACTGAGGCACAAAGTAACCTTGCCAAAGGTCCTGCGGTTGAGCACATTAGCCCAAAACTTCCTTGGGGAGGACTGGGCTCCGAAGGTGCATTTAAGAGACTATTACTGAGGCAAGATGTTGCAGTTCATTCTTTTCAGAAAGAAAGTTGCTTTTAAGAGGGTTAAGCAATTCATTGTAGAACTTTATACCAGAAACTTTCCGAAAGTCCATTTATTGTCTCATTTTCTCTGCTAGTGAAACTGTAGAAAACGTTATGCTTTAGCTCTTCACTGCCGGAGTAAGTAGCGTAGAAAGCCTCCATCAAGTCACAGTTGGAAAGTAATCTAATAAAAGAAGATTAGTGAATGTAGAGAAGACAAAAGCAGTCATGTTTGAGTTTAATATCTCAAATTTAGCATTTTAGCTAAGATGCCCGTTTTTATTTCTTGCAGGTCTGCTAAAAGGTCAGAGTAATGCAGAATGCGTGCCTTCATCTCAGACTTTGTTCATCACAGGTGGATCCCATGTGTCTTCAGTAGACAGGTCACCTTTGTAGCTAGCACCAGTGCCAGCTCCATGCCATTGCACCTTCTTTAGTCTTGACTGCCCTTCCCGCATTTATTGGTGTATTAAAATGACTGAATATGAACATTAAGGACTCCATGAACCTGGGCTAATGGGGAGACTGTAGAGAAAATGAAAAAAGATCCACCGGAGGACATCTTTGGGGGGGGAGGGAGCTTGGGAGGAGGGAAATGACTAATGAAGCTAATTAAAAGAAGCATTCAAATCTGCTTTCTACCCTCATTAACAATTAGCAGGGCACTGGCCAGAGTTTGTACCCTGTGTTTTACCTTAACAACATTCTATTTGCTCTTTGTATATTTAAGTGTTGTAAGGAAATGTGTTTCAATCAAAACTGAACATGAGATAAAGGAAAGAGATGTGGCTTTTGTGATATTCTATCACAAACACTTTTATTGTATCTCTGTAAAATACAATGTATGTATGCATGTAAGTGTTCTTGTCCTAATGTTGCTACTTCCATGGCAAAGAAAAGAAAAAAAGAATGAAAAAAAAAAAAAAAGAAAAAAATTGGAAAAAAAAATCAGGCTCATAGCAGCTACTGTGTAGAAATTCCCCCCTACTTCTAATTTGCTGAATGAAGAAAAAAATCTTTTATTTGTGATATTTTCAGAGACATTTGCTCTAGTATGGTGTATTTAAATAATAAAAACTTAAAAGAAAAAATATTCGATGGAGTTTGGATTTAAACACTGCTTTTTCTCTTCGTTGTATTTTGGAAAAATTTAGTAGTTTTTGTTTGTTTGATACCAACTTCACTCTAAATCTTAAGGGTCAAGGGAGGTGTGGTGTGTGTGTTTATTTAGCTCTGGGCCAATAAGGTTTTTTTCAAATTACTTAACCATGCCATTTTTGGCAGGGCTACAAAGCAATGTTTCTAACGGAGTCCTTTTTATAAGTTCAGAATATTCTGGTAACTTAAGCACTTCATTACACTTCTCCCATATCACAGTGAATCTTTTGTGTTTATATATAAATATTTGTTTGATTCTTCAGCTATTCCGTTGATTCATTTTTCTCAATAGGAAAGCCTTGGGTATTGGCGAAAAGCATGCTAAAGAATGTGGCGTAACCGTCTTGTTCTCTTAACCAAGTTTATAGCTTTTGAAGGAAATAGCATTTCTAAGCCATACCTGTACGCATTTTGAAGTTTCCTTAGTTGTTAGGGACCCAGAGCTCTTTGACAGCCGACTTCAGTGGGTGGAGCCACCATTTCCTGGTGAGCTTTTAGACTCCTGTGGTCTGCTGTATGATTTGTTTATTTTGTTTTGCTCTTACGCTCCTCGCTCTGCCTTTCCATATGTTTGGGGTAGGATTTCGATTTCACTTAGTAGTAATCTTGAGATATTTAGTTGCTAGTTCTGGGCAGCAGACCCAGCACCCCAGTGGCGCCCTGTGGAAAGCGTGCGTAGGCCAAGGACTTGGTGGCCCATGGTCAGTGTTAGGAAGGACCAAAGAGGCTGCTGTGCCAGGTTTGCGAGCATATCTCCGGTACAGTTTGTATCACAGGTTCATAAAAAAAACAGGTGTGTTTATAATGCTACTTGAAATATTCTTTCTAAAAATGGCATTTGTTTTATTTTCTCTTGTTCCCGAAAAGCTCCCAACGTAGACCTCTCAGAACAGGTTACATAGAGAGGTCCAGTTCAGTACATTTCAACCAGCAGTCTGTTTCCCTTTGGGATCTTCTGCTTTCAAAGACTGCAGGCCAGGAGGAAAAATCAGTTGCTCCAACTGCAAAGCTCCTGTGAACCTCCTGTAGGAGAATTTAAAGGTAGAGAGTTAAAGTGAATAGTTCTATTAGAGCTTTATGAAAAGAAAATGCAAGAAAAAAAAATGAACAAAATCACAGACGTAACAGTATCTGTTTGAGTTAAATCCTGGGGGAATTTCTAGGGACTAGTTCTGGTTCTTACATTCCGCCCCCCCCCCCCCCCTTTAAGCTGCTTTAAAGGAATGTGGACTCTTCAGCATAGAAAGGGGGAGTGTTAATAAGAATACCAGCATCCCCTCTATTCTTTTTGGCGTAAGCACTCATGTCCCATATAGTACAGAAATTCAAAGGGGATAGTTAATAACTTTTAGTAAGTAATACAGTGTGGCATTTGGTGATGTGGAGGGCTCAGGTCATTAAAGACTTTAAATGAACTATTATATGGCTGGTTCCTCAAGCACTGCTGCATATTTAATAACGAGCTTCTAAAAGCATTTCTTAAGTTGCAGACCTATAAGATTACAAATGTCACTCATGTTAGTATAATCCACATGCAAGTGATGAAGCCTTCTCTTTGATGTGCTAAATTGGAGAAGGACTAATGGAGCTATGAATATACAATAGAACATATTTAAGTAGTAGTCTTGCTTTAGGTAAAACACTTTCTTGAAACCAGAGGCATTTCAAACAATAAAACCCGGCTCTAATGGGGATGCTCTGTGTGGATAGAAAGCTCCTAAAAACACTCAGGTTTATTCTGATGTGAGCGGTGATTGTGTTCCTCCCCCAACCCCAACATGGCTTAGAAGAAAAAAAAAAAAATCCACCAGCTTGTTCACCTTTCATCCACTGCATTTGCGATGTTAGTGAGATGTGCTCCATTCTTTTGAAAGGACTTATTTAATATTAACCACATCATAGAGCAAGATGGCCCCCA
Source organism: Lynx canadensis (assembly GCF_007474595.2). NCBI lineage: Eukaryota > Metazoa > Chordata > Mammalia > Carnivora > Felidae > Lynx > Lynx canadensis. The sequence goes on from NC_044310.1 coordinate 73,395,631, forward strand.
ATCCCTACAAGCAAGTGCAATTAAATAAAAGCAAATGTTACTGAGCCCTGCTGAACTCCTGATTAAAAAAAAATGTTTATGATACATATAAATGTCTCAATCATGCAAATTGTCACTCTTGCTAATGAAACAATTTTGTAAAAAGATTGTCCTCTGAAAGGGTTTAATGTTTTTTTATTTTTTTATTATTGTTTTTTTTTATATATATATTTTTAACCTATCTGTCTAGTTAGATTTACACACCCCGAAAGGCAGGAGAGCCCAGATGAAGCTTTTCTAAACCAAATCGTTTGCCACAAGGAACTATTTCCAGCTCTTCGTGATTTATTAGGAAATAGTTTAACATGGACTGTAGTGTCTTATAAAATATAAAATGAGAAAACTGTCACACCAAAATGAAGCCTGTGAAATTGTCATCCTCTTACTATTAACTGTATTTAAGTTCTTTCTTTTGCTCTTATTAACAGATATTTGAAACAACTAATCATCTAGAATGAAGCTCTTAAATTAAATGGCTTTAAATGTCAATAGAGTAAGATTCTAATGTGTACTACTATTTATATAAAATATTTTCTTAGGGCCAATAAATTATACAACAGTGAGTCCAAGAGCTATATATCAAGGCACTAATAAAGAGTTTCCCTGTAACCTAAATAGTTGTATTTAAAGAGAGAAGAGGTTGTCCAAAGACTCCTTCACCTGTGAATTACCTCCTGGGTGCTAGTGCACCTATGACTCCCTTTGAGAGACTGTTGGAAACACAGAGCCTTTGCAAGTTGATGTTAGTTGTCACTTTGTTACTAAGGCTCACCTATTGTCAGTCCAGCCAAGTCACAGAAATGCTTATTGCAGTTAAATAGCAATTTGTTTCCATGAAACTGCAATTAAAGTATTACTGAGCAGCCATTTTAGATTGGCAATGCTCTGAACGCATGTTAAACAGCCAGCAACTCCCACTTGGAGAGTCTGAGCCCCGACTAGCAGCAAAGTGTAACACATTCACCCATGTTGGGTATCTAGTTAAGAGGCATTTGTAGCCCTCTGCTCCCATCGTGAACATGCTGAGAGCAATGACAAGTCAGGGCTGATTTTTGGAAGGTGAACTTGCAACTTACCTCAAGTGAATACTATTTCCAGTTGTACAAGAAGTGCTTTATGCTAGTAGATATGTGCATGTTTCCTAGAGGGAATGTTTTGCGAGTTCAGATTGATTCTGCTGAGAATGGACTGTAACTCGGAGGCCTCGAGCCAATAATGTACTACAGGTCCTGACATGTTACAGCTGTGTAAACAGGACCATTCTATCTCCTAAATCACAACTAATAAAGCAGAGGATGAAAATCAATTGATTCTGTTATAAGTTCTTTGAATGACACTAGAAAGTTGTTTAATGACTGTGTTAGAATGGGCAAGCCTGAGTTTAGCCACCAAAATACCTATTTTAGTCGTCTCTCTCCCCTCAGAAACAGGGTCAAGACAGCCTTTCCCAGGTGTTAGCATCCCCACCACCAGATCAAAACCTGCCGGGGAAAGGAAAGCCTCTGAACCAAATTCTTCCAGCTGATCCAAAGTTCAGGATTTGTTGAGTAAAAAAGGTGAAGTGCAAAAGGTTTTATTGAAAATGCGAAACATTGATGTAAGATCCTGAGAGAGGAAAGGATATCAGAGGTGGTGTTTTAAAATGCAATTAGCACTGAATTCTAACCAGCTTGGAAACAATCATTAGTTCACGAGAACAGGAGGCATCTCACCTTCCTTGGGCCTAGAAAGATCCCCCTACCTTGAATCAAAAGGTTTACATCCTCAACTTTTTAAAAAATAATTTTCATATGCAGTGCATCTATTCGTAGGCTTTCACCTGTGTTGTTTGAGCTGTGATTTTATTTTTTTAAGAGGAAAACAGTTTCTTCCTAAATTAATTTTTCATTTGCGTTGAACTGAATGCTTTTAGGAACTGAAAAGAGAAAATCTGAAGACAGACTGAATTTACAAATGAAGATTAATTATGAAAGCTGGAGAGGAAATTGCTTGCTCGGGCTGTAATTGTGTACCTTTTTCTTTATTTAAGTAAGGTTAGGTAGCGATGGGTGTGTCTTAAATACCGCATATCCCTCTAAGGCCTGGGATAGATTTTTGTCATCAATCACGGGACTTCCGCTTTCCATAAACCTTACATCTTTAAATAGAATGTATAATATAATAACTTCATCTTGGAGTTGTATAGTGCTTTGTAAATGTATTTACATGTTCACATGTACGATTAACAAGTTCTTACACACGTCATCTCAGTCCTTACAGTAATCTTGATGATTATTGCCTCGTTTTTACAGATGGGGTCGTGAAGTTTCAGGGAGGTGACTTTGTAAGCAGGGCCAGGGCGAGAGTGAAGTGAATGCACTCTTTGGTGCAAAATTTAAGGGAGTGCCAGAAAATCAGTAATCAGGATAATGTTATAGTGCAACATTTTGTAATTATAAAATTAATGCAAAAACATCTATGGTGAACAAAACATCAGAATTTTAAATAAAGGCAGGATCGGTATTCCCTTTCCTTATGCCTCAGACTCCAATATGGCTGAGCACTATCATTAAGGCCCAAAGTTACCAGAGCTGCTGCTTGACCACTGGTACCATTTGGTACAATTTCTTTATAAATTGTTAGGCTGCAACAATGATGCAGATTATTCTATGAGCCATAACTAGGTTTCTGTCCTCCCTTAAAAAACTGAGGTATCTATTGCATTTTATCTGTATCCAACCTGGAATGCCAACTCATTTAGATTGCCTACATTTTTTAGCCTCACTCTAAAAGAAATTTCTTTTCAGTTTTGACAAATCTCAACTACTTCATGATGAGTAATTAAGTATCATTGGTAACAACTCTGCCTACAAGTTGTTGCTGAGGAAAAAGAGCAAGGCTTTAGCAATCACATTAGTCTGGAAAGCAAAATGGATGACTCTATCTAACTATGTCCTATACAGATTTGTAAATGTTTAAAATGTTTGGATGAACTATGTCGTAAGTCTGCAGATAATATTTGTGGCAAATAACAGGTCAATGGGTTCAGTTCTATCAAAGTAACGCATACTTCTGTAAGTATAAAAGAGGTAATATACACACACAACAATTTTTATAGAAAATTTTTACACGTTCTAGCATGATGTGCAAAGCAGATAGCTATATCGTGAAAACTGCTATTCATATGTGTTGTTTTAAGATGGAAGAGCACTGAAGTATTCAAATGGAACAGATTATACCTTTAATTACATCCAAATATGATTCTGAGCTGAGTTTTAAAATTTTGTTGGCTGTACTATTTTCCCATTAATTGCTAGGATCCAAAAAGATATCAAAATTTGTAAATAAATTACTATCACACACCATTAAATCCAAGCTGCCTTCATTACAAAGAGAAAAAATAGCTAAGGAAAAATTTCTGCTCAATTTAATGAAATAAAAAATTCTACTCAAGATAATAAAGTTATTTTGATGTTAATCTAATGGCTAAGCAAAAAAAAGACTTTTTTTTTTTTTTGGCTCAGGTTCCTGACTAGTGCATTTTGGTGCCAAAGTACCTGTTCTCAAAGCCCATAGTGTCTATATGTTATTTCATAGAGTATCTCAGCCCAGTGACTCTGCAGGCTTTCTTTTAATCTTTTATTCTGCTGTGTGCAAAATGAGACTTAGGTTAGCCAATATATGTTTTTTTCCAGTCTGAAGACTAAATTACCCTTCTCATTGGACATGGATGAATATACATACATCCTGTAAGGACCTGAGAAATATGCGCAGACCAGCACACAATAGATTCGAAACTACAGAATATTGATTGCAAAGAACAAGATACTATGTATTTGTTATGTGTATGTTATGACCCACGCTCATAAAATCACTACATTGAGTCTGGTAACGTCACCGAGGCATAGGCAGGATTTGCACCACATAGCGAGGCTGCAAGACCCATGCACTCAACCGCATCGCTACGCTACTATCGTAAGACTGAAAACCACCATAGGTACATTCCAGGTTTTCAGCAAGTGCCTTCCATACCCAGAGATTCATAACCAGTGCAAGCAGTAGCCTGCATGGTGTTTATCAGATAGGTTTTTTTTGTTGGTGTTGTTTTCTTTTGTCGTTGGCAGGAAGTGGGCATAGATGTTTATAGAATTTATAGTAGATAAAGTATTTTCTCTTAAATTCTAGGCTATGGGGAAATTTCTATCACGAGAAAAAGGGAGTAGGGAGAATGGAAGGAGTACTTGCTTACATAAATCGCTCTTCAAGGGAGGATCAAGAGGCTGGAGTATCTGGCTGCAGATTGGGAAGAAGGCTGAGTGGGCTCCCCAAACACCCTCACCACCCCATTTATATGGTTTGTTTGTCTTATTTCACCACCACCACCGAGAACCTCTTCCCTACACATACAGGATGCTGTTACTGTGCGTGGTGAAACTCAAGCTATGTTTTTGTGTACTGCGGGCCTGGGCAAGGCTGTGACATCAGGAGGTTTCAGACATTAGCAGCGTTGGCAGTTTTTAAGTTGATGCGATACGGCATTTGGTGACACTTCACAGGTGTGTCAGGGAGAGCTGAGGTGAAATGAAAATCGCAACAGAATGAAAGCAGACTCCAATGTTCTTGATGAAGTTTGGGGTACCACTGTGGCGAGAAACATTGCCTCTGGTTTGTTAAAGCGACAGCCCGTGGAAACCTAATCCTTCCCTTGTCTGAGTGAAGTGGAACGGTGGGGCCTGGAAGAGATGGAGGGGGCAGGTTTGAGTTTTTTGATTTGTTACTGACTGAATCAGGCAGATAAACAGGCTTGATTTTCAAAGGACAGGCAATCCTAAATGGATTTCTGACACTGAGGCTTTTAGCTAGGTCTTTCTTCCTGGGGATGGGTGTAATTCACCGACTCCATCAGTTACCTCATGCTGTAAGCAATTTTTTTTTTTTTTTTTACCCTCTTTAAGTAGTAAAATGTGTTTTAGAATTTTTTTTTTTTAAAGTAGGGAAAAGATTCTGGCTGGCTTTGTTACTCTTGAAAGCCAGACAGTCTTTGCTATAAGCCAAGCAAAGGTGTAACTGTAGTATTTTTCTCCCTAAGTTGTACTTTATATATTTTTTTTTTTTAGCCCAGAATTTGATTTCCAACAGGCCCACCAAAGGATTCTGCCTCTGGAATCCCCTTGTTTTGCATGCAGATGGCATGTTAATGAACTCATTACTGTACATTTTATCCAGCTCTGGACAGATTTGTGACATTATTTTTCAAAACAAAACGGGGTTAGGCAGTTGGTTGGTTGGGTTTGATGAGAATTGGGTGACTAAGTTAAAAAAATATTTCCCCAAACACTACCAACCTGCTCAGGGTTGCTGCTAAACATTCTACGAAACTATCCCTATTCCCTTCAACTCCCTCCAAAATAGGTTCTTTGATTTTTCCATATTCCTAGAGACTTATATAGAACTGTGTACCTTCCAGAAGGTGTGTGGTCCAACTCCATTCTAAAACTAGGTAATTCTGGGCTTTCTTTTTGATTCCTTGGGTATCTGCGGGCACCTTGTGTATCTCTTTTAGCTTTGGTTCCTGCATCAGCCAAGGGGAGGCAATACTCACTGTTGTCTTAAGGGGAACGCTATGAAAATTAATGATGGGATATTTACCTTGTGTTCTGTGCTTTGTGATTTTTAGGGTGAAGGGACTCATGCCTTTTATCTTAAAGCATGTAATAAATAACATCTTATTGATGCTTATCGTGAAATAAACATCAAACTGGAAACCAGGAAATACTCGGAATTTAATTTCAGTCCTGAAGGGAAGTCAAAGGGAACCTAGGATTACATTTGTCTTTCCAATCAAATATTAGCCATGGGCCTGTCATTTAATCTTAGTACCTCGTTTTGTCTATCTGTTAAATAGGAATTTACTAATAACAGCTATATTTGCCAGTGCCTTAGATAAGTCATTTGAAGGCAAAAGTGCTTTATGTTCTAGGAATGGCAATCTTTTGGCTTGTAAACCCTGAAACAATGGAAAATGTAGTCACCTCTCCAATTTAAGGGTTAATTATACTTTGAAAACTATTACAGCTAACTCTTGCCCATCTTCTCAAATGAAGGGGAATAATAATGTAGATTAATTCAAAACAATGGATTACACTCAAATAATTTATTTTTGGTTTAGAATATAATATGTAATTATTTTATTTGTTAAAAAGGTATTTTTTGAGCAGTTTTAAGTTCACAGAAAAATTGAGAGGAAGGTACAGAGATTCCCCCATATCCCCACACGTGTACAGCCTCCTCCATTATCAACATCCCCCACCAGAGTGGTACATTTGTTACAGCTGATGAGCCTGCATTGACACATCATAATCACCCAGAGTCCATAGTTTACATTATGGTTCACTCTTGCTGTTGTACAGTCTACGAGTTTGGACAAATGTATAATGACATGCATTCATCATTATTTTCACCACCCTAAAAATCCTCTGTGCTTTGCCTGTTCATCCCTCCCTTACCCCACAAACCCCGGCAACCACTGATCTTTTTATTGTCTCCATGGTTTTGCCTTTTCCAGAACGTCAGGTAGTTGGAATGGTATAGTATGTAGCCTTTTCAGATTGGTTCTTTCCTTAGTAA
>NC_044310.1:76374332-76494332 GCF_007474595.2 Lynx canadensis
AGAAGGAAAGGAAGGAAGGAAAGGAAGGAAGGAAAGCAAGCATGAAGCAAAAAGAGGCAATGCTTAACTACTTTGGGAATCTGTATCTTAGAGACAACATGACTACAAGGAAATTAGGCACAGGTGACAATTTGCATGCAAATTTGCACTTGCAAGATTTGTGGATCTAATATAGTTTGAACAGAATATTTAACCTCAAAACCAAGATAATTCTACTTAGTATAGCCCAATTTTCTGTATTTCTCAAGATGGGGTACCCACAGGGTACACAGCAGGGTACTAAGGGGGATATCAAGCTTCAGGATAAATATAGCTTATTTTTGGAGTGTTCATGGTTTCCAAAGTTTACTCTTTTACAAAAATAGAACAGGCATATTGTAAATTTTGCACTCATTGTTAAGATAAACTCAAGGTTTCAGGAAAATTCCAGCTTGGAATGCCACTGCAAGCTCTTCCCCCACACCTCCGCCTCCGGGAGTATGCATGCATTCTCAGTCTCTAATTTGAGGGAAAGAAGCCAAGAATCTCATCCTAAAGCATGATGAGCATTTTTGGTAGGTTGGGTAGGTTTCTTATGAGCATTTTTGGTTGGTTGCGTAGGTTTCTTAGCTTTTCCAAGTTAAAAGAGGTGGGCCAGGGTCTTATTTTCAGTTTAAAACCAAGCCAGCCCAGATGGACTGTGCCATCATGAACAGGCTTAGGGTAAAATACGTGGCAGTCTGTGTGACCAGCTAATGGTGCAAGTTCGGTAGAGTATCCTAAATCAATTTAGAGCCAGTGGCTTGGGATCAGCATTCTAAGAAGAAATCAGAACTGAGGCGCCTGGGTGGTTCAGTCAGTTAAGCATTCAACTTCGGCTCAGGTCATGATTTCACAGCTTGTGAGTTCCAGCCTCATGTCAGGCTCTGTGCTGGCAGCTCAGACCCTGGATCCTGCTTCATATTGTGTCTCTGTCTCTCTCTGTGCCCTTCCGCCACTTGTGCTGGTCTCTCTCCCTCTCTCTCTCAAAAATAAACATTAAAAAAAGCAATCAGAACCCAGTCTTGAACACAGACTGCCCCATCAGTGTCCTGCCTTAATTACAAAGCTCAAGATCAGCCAGGCCTGCTGTCAATGCTCATCTCAGGCCTTTATATTTGTTCTTCCCTCTGCCCCATAAGCTCTTCCCCAGGGAGTCTTCTGATTCTCAACCTCACCTCCTTCAGGTCACTACGCAAGACCACCTCCTTCAGTGAGGCCTTCCTTGACCGCCCTACTTAAAATCAGAAATCCCCGCTTCTGCTTAATCTTTGTCCATAACACACCTACTACCACCTAATAGTCTACATACAGTACTTGTTAATTTTCTTTTATTGTATATCATCCACCACTTCCAGAATGTTAGCTCCCTAAAGATAGGAATTTTTGTGTGCTTTATTCCCCACTGATATTCTTTAGCACCTAGAAAATAGCAATAAATATTTAAAGGAGTGAATCAATTATATCATTTAATCTTCACAGAAATTACATCTTTTAATGCCTCTCTTAGGTGTGAATCCTGCCATCAGTGTTGTTTAGATAATGACAATAAATAACCTTAGTCCAAGAGTCTTAGCTCAGGCTGCTATTAACACAATACCATATACTGAGTGGCTTAAACAACAGAAACTCACTTCTCACAGTAATGGAAGGTAAAAATCTGAGATGGCAACATCAACATAGTACAGATTCTGGGAAGAACCCTCTTCTGAGTTGCAAAGACCCATGTTCTTGCTGTGTCTTCACATGCAAGAAAGAAAGAAGGTGGATCTCTTGCCCTTCTGTTGAGGACACTGAGCCTATCATGGAGGCTCCACCCTCATGACCTGGTGGTTACCTCTCAAAGCCCCCACCTCCTAATACCATCCTACTGGAGATTAGGGTTTCAACGTAGGGATCCTGGGAGGACACAAACATGCATCTGTAACACCAAGTATGCAATCACATATGTTGGCACCCTTTCTAAAATTGATACTATCACTCCTTTACTAGATGAGGAGATTGAGATTCAGACAGTAAATAACTTGCTCAAGGACACAGAATGAAGCACTAAACTCAGGTCTATCTACCTCCAAAGTTATGTGCTTATAAACTCAATGAATATTTTGATGACAAAAATAATTATTAGTAGTACTATTATTATCACACTCTTCATTAGGAAAAATGATTTCCCATCCATTAACTCACTGGATAGTCACAACAGCCCCAAGAAGAAGTTAGCAAAGCTGTCATACTCCCACTCCTTACAAATGTGAAAACTGAGAGTCTGAAATATTGAACAACTTATCCAAGATCACATACCTAGAAGAGGGAGACTGAGGGAACACTATGAAAACTCACTGCTGCCATCAACAGCTTTGGCCAAAGTCATCCATTTATACACCCAAATGACATGACTCCAAGTCTAGCAATCCTGCACAAAGTCAGGCTAAGTTACGGGATTTTTCGTACCTATTAATTTTTTCCATTACATATAAATACTTACATCCAAGCTGCAGATCCAGTCTCCAAACCTGCGAGACTGGACAGTTCCATACTTGAGTAAATAGGACAAAGGCAAGGAACTTAGCCCCAATATAAAATGCTTCATGGAAGGGGGCGGTAATGTGTCCTAGCTCCAGGGGGTGGCAGCAGTGACAAGAAGAACAAAGTCTTCAAAGTTGGACACAGACACTCTTTCTAGAGCAGTCTGTGGGATAAGTTAAGGATTATTCTATACAAGCTCAGTTCTATTGGTGAGATAGGGCAAACATTTTATACGAGTAAAATCCTGAAGGATTTTTTAACACATGAGAAAGCAGACACTAAGAAAGACTAAAGCTAGGGGTGCCTGGGCAGCTCACTTGTAAGTGTCTGACTCTGGATTTTGGCTCAGATCATGATCTCATGGTTTGTGGGATTGAGCCCCACACTGGGCTCTGCACTGACAGCAAGGAGCCTTCTTGGGATTCTCTATCTCCCTCTCTCTCTGCCTTTCCCCAGCTTGCACATACAGATGCACACTCGCCCTCACAAAATAAATAAACTTTAAAACTAAAAATAAAGACTAAGGCTAGATTTATTGATAGCACAGACCTTTGGGGACTAAGGTATTGCTCTTGGATATTGTCCGTTGGAAAGCTATTTGGGGAAGGATGCATTATCCCACTCTCAAACTATCTACTGGGAGTAGATTCTACATCCCAGACCACACTGTATTTTGATTGTTTACATGTGTTCTCTGATCCCCATCCCCACCCCCACCTCACTTACATGTAAATTCCTTGAAGGCAACCACTGGGCTATGTTTCTCTTTGTATCTCAAGTACTCAGCACAATTTCTCCTGCGCATGACAATTATTTGTCAAATAAAATTAAATAAGATTTCATCATGGCATTTGTGTAGGGGCCTAAGCTCCTGCTACTAGCCAACTGAGAACTTCTATATAAACAAATATTGCTTTATTTTTTATTCCCAGTATTAGCACAGAGCCTGGTACATTGTAAGCTTTCCAAAAATTTTTGCAATGAATGTTTGGATAGATGAATGGATGTTACTAGAGTTCACAATTCATCTCCTTAATGGAGTGCAACATTTTAAAAAGATAAGGGATGCTTAGCTCCCAGATCTTGGTTTCTAACACTACTTTTTAATACAACAAACCAGAGATTCTTGGATAAATGATTCCAGGTTGAATATGGGGCTGGCTGGGACAAAGAATATGCAAGATGAGTCTGGAACATCTTACAATGTGGGAAAGTAAGGAAGTACTCAAAAAAAAAAAAAAAATGGAGTTTGCCAAAGCAACACAGGAGCCAATGATAAAGCTCCCAAAAGCTAAAACAATTTAAGCAACCCAACAAATAAAGTAGTACTGGATTATAACCCAAAGCATAAAATGAATAATGATATAAATGACTGAATAAAGAAGTTAGAAAAAAAGGGGTGCCTTGGTGGCTCAGCTGGTTAAGCATCTGACTCTTGATTTCAACTCATTTCATGATCTCATGGTTTCTAAGACTGAGCCCCAAATCAGACTCCACGCAGTCTGCCTGGGATTCTCTCTCCCTTTCTCTCTTTGCCCCCATGCACTCTCTCTGTCTTTGTCTCTCTTCCAAAATAAATAAGCAAACATTAAAAAAAAAAAAAAAGATTACAAATTTTGGGGCACCTAGGTGGCTCAGTCGCTTCAGTGTCTAACTCTTGACTTCAGCTCAGGTCATATCTCCCAGTTCATGGGTTTGAGCCCCATGTTGGGCTCCACACTGACAGTGCAGAGCCAGCTTCGAATTCTAGCTCTCCCTCTCTCTCGGCCCCTTCCCTGCACATGTGCTCGCTCTCTCTCTCTCGCTCTCAAAATAAGTAAATAAATGAATAAGTAAATAAATTAATAAATAAATAAGTTGGAAAAAAGAAGAATACTCCAGGCATAAGAATTCTCAGTCATGTGGGGTGCCCAGCTAGCTCAGTCAGTACAGCATGTGACTCTTCCTCTCGGGGGTTGATTTCAAGCCCCACATTGGTGTAGAGGTTACTTAAAATCTTTTTTAAAAAGAAGAATTCTAAGTAATTTATATAGATATCTGCACCCTCCTAGTGGTGGAAGATAACTCCCCACATCTTAAGTGTGGACTGGGCACAGTGACTTCCTTCCAAAAGGAACAGTATGCAAAGAGCGGGGGGGGGGGGGGGAGGGTGGGTTGTGGGGGGAGAGAATCACTTTACAACAGAGAAAGGACACACATACCATCACTCAGGTGATCAAGGCTAACAACCATAGTGACACCACTTTGATAACGTACACTTGATAGGATGTGATGAGAATGGCACTTTACCTCTGTGTTTCTCCCCAAATTCCGTAACCCCCATCTAATGATAGGAACAACATAAGACAAATGAAAGGATTTTCCCTGAAAAATCCAACCACTACTTAAAAGTGTCAAGGCCATCAAAATCAAGAAACTTATATCCAGGAGGACAAATAAATGTAATGTGGTATCCTGGATTAGATCCTGGAACAGACAACAGGGAAAATCCAAGAAAATCTGAGCAAGCTATAGTCTTGGGGCACCTGGGTGTCTCAGTTGGTTAAATGTCTGACATCAGCTCAGGTCATGATTTCACAGTTCATGAGTTTGAGCCACACATCAAGCTCACTGCTATCAGCACAGAGCTTGCTTTGAATTTCCTGTCCCCCTCTCTGTCCCTCCCACACGCATTCTCGCTTTCTATAAATAAATAAATAAATAAATAAATAAATAAATAAAATGAACAAACTTAAAAAAAGCTGAAAATAATTTTTAAAGTGTGTCAATACTGGTTAATTGTGACAAAGGTACTATACTAATGGAAGATGTTAATAATGAGGGAAATTGGGTAGGATGTATATGGGAACTTTCTGTACTATCTCCACAACTCAAACTATCCTAAAAATCAAAAGCTTATTTTTTTTAAAAAGTATAGGAAAAAAAAATACAGCATACTTAAAATGATACCCTGGTGCTCCTTCACAAGAGATTTTGGTAAAATCTATCTACAAAAAATGAGTTACTTAAGGACTTAATTTCTGCAATAACACTTCTAAAATAAAGTTCTCTTATCAGAGCAGTTAGATGGCCACTACTGTCTACTATGTTCATCATTTCTAGGTCCTCAAATAATATTGTTTCCTTTCCCCATAGTGAGCTATTATAACCTACCACAAAGTTATGATTTGTAAGGCTTCATCTATAAAGTCACTTTTCTATGATTGAGGTGGTTACTGAAATTCTTCCTACTTGGGATTTTCCCCCATAGTCAAGGAAGACCTCCTAGTAAGTACTCTGGCCTCTGCTGGCCTGTGTTACCATTCCCTTCTCTTCCAATGACTGCCTCCCTCTCCCCTTCAAGCTCCACAATCACTGTTCGCCTCTCTGAATACACCCTGAGAAACCAAAATAATAGTTGAGCCTGGGGGTTGGCCAGTCATGGGAAGGAGGGCTGGACAGGTGCAGAAACCCAGCTGCTGGGCCTACCTCAGACTTGGCCTTTTCTTTCATTGATCTGAGTCATTTCCTCTGCCCCCTCTTTATCCAATTGAGATGAAAATTTGCCTTTCTATTTGAGTCGCAGTGCTCCTTTGGTGTCTAAAGTCTACCTTTATCCTTTTGGATTCGTCACTGATTCTGAAGGGAAAGATAAAGTTAAGCCCATGGAGCCTGCCTAAGGCCTCAAACTACTCAGCATGGCGGGAGGCCACAGTAAAGCCCTTTCTCCCTCTTCTCCTCGAAGTAAGCCTGTCCATCAACAATTACCCGCCATTTGTAGAGCCAGTGGCGTGAACACCTTCCCAAACCCCCAAACTGAAAAGCAGCTCCCTAAGAAACCTAGGTATTTGCAAGCACTGTCCAAGAGTCAAATTAATGAAATGGAAGCAGGTATCAATGAACCATATTTGAATGTATTCCTCAAGCAACACTCATTAACATGTGAAGCCCATTTATTTAAGACCAGCCATTTCTCAAACTGAGAATTCCTGTTTTATTTCACTTTGATGCAACTCTAAATTAGATTGTAAACAAGGACCTGTGAGGAAACCGAATCAAACGCAACTTTCATAATTATTAGAAGCGTTCACTCTCATTAACAAGGGGTAATTGTTTCTGTTTTGTAAATTGATCTCAGATGAAAGGAGTTAGTTAATAATTTATACTGTACTATGGAAAGGGGGCTGTGAAAAGACTCTACGGAAGGATTTGAATTAAACAGCCTTTCACCCTTTTAATATCTCACAAGAGATTCTTCTGCACTGGTTCATTTAATTTAGTGGACACCGCAGTGTGGCCCATTGATTGTGGACAAAACTTCTGAAGGGCCTGGTGTGCACCCCTGTTAAAACGTGGGAAGAGAGTAAAGTTGGATGTGAATTAATTTGATTCTGTACATAATTCTTTTTCAATGGGATTCTGTGTCCCATTGCAAAGGCATGAAAAAAGGAGACACTGAGTTTGATTGCTCAATATTCATCTACATTTTCCTCTCTATGGGCACAATATGCTTGGCTTAATTAACTTTTCTCAAAGGTGAAGCAGTGCGCACCATCTGCTGTGAGACAATCACATTTGTATGCCTCTCAGAATAATCCCTTTACTACTGAAAACAGCTATCATATAGTAGCCAAAACCAAAACTTTCAAACATTTTTGGCCTGGGAGCGAAAGACCAAATCCATTCTGGTCCAGAAGCACAGGACTGGGAGACAGCGTGGAGCACAGGCAACGGTTGTTAGTTTGTTACAGGCCAGCTCCTTGCTCACGAGTGATTTTGAGTTTGCCTGGTCTTCCCTACGCCACCAAATTAAAAATTCTACATGCTTCATTTAAAGCCCAGCTCAAGAACAACTGCACAGCGGGAGCATCCTCCTTTTCTCCTACCTCTTAATTTCAAACCTACAGAAGAATAGGAAAGTGCACCATGAAAAGAATCATCAAGTCACTCAAAATCCCAATGCAAAATATTGAGGCAAAGTTTAGCCATTTAATTTTTTAATCAAGCCTCAAGGACCACACAGTGTTATCAAGGGCCTGCTGAACTTGCTCGAAAGCTGGGTCATTATTTGATCTTTGTGGCTGGTAATCTGATTATCTCATTGTGGAGGTAAACTTCAGACCCAATCTTGTTAGCAGCTGGCGAAGTTGGATTACTACAGCTACTGAACTGGAAAATGAACTGGGCAGTCCAGCTTTAGCCTGGCTCTCTTTGAGCCCACAGTTGGCTACTTCAGGGTATATACTTGTGTGTCTGAATCAGCACTTGATTCTAGAATCTCACACTGCAGTGTAAACATATTCTCTAATGATAACATCAAGCCAGGACTCTGATACACAAGCACGCTGTCACATATACACACCTATATTCCAGCCAGTGTGCGCACACACCCGCACCCACACAATCAGCTCCAAGGGATCCAACACAGGTAATGTCTGTTCAGAAAAGTAGATGGCCCAAGATATTTAATGAAGGAAATTAATGAGCAGCATTCTCGGCTTTGAGATTCACACTCAACAGAGTTGCTAAAATATGCAAATACTCACAAGAGTTGTGTGGTCCCTGCTTAAGACACTCACAGTTTTGCTTGTGGTCTCACTGAGGCATTGACTGCTTTTACAGTGAATGCCCAGCCCCGTCAAAGCCCAGAAAGTCTTGAAACATAGCTTGAAAGAGTTCAAAGGATCTAAAAGACAAAAAAGGACTAAGCTGGGATTTTTATGTACACTGAAAAGAAGAATAAAATATAAGTTCCTTAATGCAGGCTGTTATGGCAATGTTACCCATATCAAAGCGTTCTGGTGCTACGGAAGAGTGCTGAAAATTTTCTTGCACACCATATGCAAAAGAGAAATAGGAACAATTTAGGCCGGCGGTGATTTTGTGACATGAAACATTGAATGCTCTTTTTTGACACACTATTGAGTGAACAAGGAATTCAAAGAGTTTGAACTCGAACAAGTTTTCTGCCTCAATAAGCCATAATCAGCCCCAAAGAACTGAGTGCTCCTCAGAGTAGTGGCCTGCTCTCAGGCTGCCCATGGTGGGGTTTGCTGGCTATTATAACATGCATCAAAGCAAGAGCTCTTATGTTGGCTTTCCTCTTATCAATTCCGCTAAAACCTCAAGTCTTTGGTGCAATTTCTGAAACCAGAAAGCCGATCGGCGGCATTCCCAAATATCAACATCTCCCACAATCATCACAGAACCACATTAGTATACGGAGCAAGTTAGACAGGGAGGCAACTAAAAAAGAAGGCATCTTTGCTGGGTGTGTGATATCACAGACATTATTTAGTAGCACGTACAATGGTCCTTGATTTATTTCCAAAGTCTAGTGAATGAGGCAATCTTGCTCTATGATTCGAGTAGAGGCAACAAAGTGGATTTTTACAAGAGATTGCTTGCTTGGAAAAGAATAGCCTTTTTTCTTTTTTCTTTTTCTGTTTTTTTTTTTTTTTTTTTTTTTTTTTTTTTGACTTGGAAAAGAATAGCCAGATTTAAAAATACCTCTTTGCATTTTAATTTCCTTTAAGTATTTTCAGGAAGTTGAATTCATTTTTACGGTTTCTCTACCAAAGTTGAAATTTTAATTTTAGCCAGAAAATGTGCAGAAAATCTGCACATTTACCAAAAAAAATCTGCCATTTATATAATGATTGTTTTTTAGCATGTAACAAATTTCAGTAGCATGATACAGAAATGTGGAAATATATCATTAATGATAAAAGACTGTCAAAGAGGAGTGCTGAAGACCAAGATCTATTTTTCAGCATGTTCAGTGATAATGGAGTTTATCACTACCAAACTGTCATAATCACAATGTAATAAACCACGCTGATGAAACTATAGGCAAAATAACAATCTGGTCTGTTTCTAAACAAATTTGCTATGCTGTTTTACAGGACTGATTGCGCCTCTGTTTCAAAGCAGTGACCAATTTTTAGAATAATAACATCGACTTCTTAGCCTGACAACGACAGGGGCTATAGGATCTGTTTTAGCAGCGCAATATAACAAATTTGTAGCAAGGAAACTAAAGTGTAATTTTTTTAAAAATCCTAATTTTCAATGAGAATTTCAGCCAAGATATAAATGCCCAAATCAAATCTGTAACTAGTACTTGCTATATAGTAAGCTCTTTGCACACATTGCTAGGAGAAATGTTCTTCTCATCTTCAAACAAAAAGCAATCCTCCGTTTGGGGTTGTTCAGCAAGCCCCCAAATTACAATGGATGGTTTTCTGAGAAAGATGGGGGAGGACGGATAAATTCTTAGGCCTAAATTTAGATCTACATTTGCAACGAACACCTTTTAATTAAGCATGACATTTGACACAATCAATTTTGAAGTTACCTACACACCTTCACACCTATGAAAATTGTTGTAAATTCTCAGTGCAACTTAACATACAGCATCTAACATGCACAGCAGTCTACCTGTGATAGACACATCCATACAAGAAGCATTTGTTTTTTAAGAATGTGGATGTGGTTTATTTTCCGAATTGTCTTTTTTTACCTTTTTATAAAATGATCTAAATCGTTTTATGTTAGCACATAGGTACATTGTCAATTTTCCTAAATCCTTTTGACCATATCTTGCACACATTTTTGTCATCCAATGCTACAATAAAACTGATCTACCCACTAGTAGAAGAGATAAAATAAAAATAAATGTCAAAAGACATTTATGGGATTTGTCAGAAATCATCAAATGTAATGCTCCTCCTATAAAAACACATAATTTAGTATTATAAGTTTAAGAACATAAATAGAAAAACAAGTTTTGTATTTAAATTGTCAATATCTTCATCAAGAAACATGCATTTAAAACAAAATATACAATGCAAATTGGTGCAGCCACTCTGGAAAACAGTGTGGAGGTTCCTCAGAATATTAAAAATAGACCTACCCTATGACCCAGCAATAGCACTGCTAGGAATTTACCCAAAGGATACAGGAGTACTGATGCATAGGGGCACTTGTACCCCAATGTTTATAGCAGCACTCTCAACAATAGCCAAATTATGGAAAGAGCCTAAATGTCCACCAACTGATGAACAGATAAAGAAATTGTGGTTTATATACACAATGGAGTACTACATGGCAATGAGAAAGAACGAAATATGGCCCTTTGTAGCAACGTGGATGGAACTGGAGACTGTGATGCTAAGTGAAATAAGCCATACAGAGAAAGACAGATACCATATGTTTTCACTCTTATGTGGATCCTGAGAAACTTAACAGAAACCCATGGGGGAGGGGAAGGAAAAAAAAAAAGAGGTTAGAGTGGGAGAGAGCCAAAGCATAAGAGAGTCTTAAAAACTGAGAACAAACTGAGGGTTGATGGTGGGTGGGAGGGAGGGGAGGGAGGGTGATGGGTATTGAGGAGGGCACCTTTTGAGATGAGCACTGGGTGTTGTATGGAAACCAATTTGACAATAAATTTCATATATTGAAAAAAAATAAAAATTAAAAAAATTAAAAAAAACAAAAACAAAAAAACAAAAACAAAATATACAGGAATGAAAAGTTCAGCCTAGAGAATACAGTCAATAATTTTAAAAATAAAGTGAATATATAGAGGAAAACTAAGAATATAGCTACAATTTGCTACACTCTGGTGACATAACTCAAGATTCTAAAGATAAGGTATATGAAAGCAAGTCTATCAAAACCTTATGAAATAGACTGAGCAAAGCAACTATGACTCAAGTGTAAGAAATGGATACAATTGGGGCGCCTGGCCGGCTCAGTGAGTAGAGCATGCAACTCAGTCTCAGGGTTGTTGAGTTCAAGCCCCACGTTGAGTATAGAGATTACTTAAAAATAAAACTTTTACAATGTTTATAGCAGCCCTTTCAACAATAGCCAAATTATGGAAAGAGCCTAAATGTCCATCAACTGACGAATAGATAAAGAAACTGTGGTTTATATACACAATGGAATACTACGTGGCAATGAGAAAGAATGAAATATGGCCTTTTGTAGCAACATGGATGGAACTGGAGAGTGTGATGCTAAGTGAAATAAGTCATACACAGAAAGACAGATACTGTATGTTTTCACTCTTATGTGGATCCTGAGAAACTTAACAGAAGTCCATGGGGGGAGGGGAAGAAAAATAAATTAAAAAAAATAAAACCTTTTAAAAAAAAAAAGAAAATGGATCAAGTTAATTTTTTTGCATTTAAGGAAATGCACCCATTTTTAAGTCAATATAATCGTTCCCCTCCATTTCTTTGCCTGTGTACAAAGTAAAATAAATTTAATTAATGAAATTAATACAAGTAAGTGTTGCTCTTCAGGTACTCACCTTAGGAAGTCACTTTCATTCCAACAATTCTGCCATTGCTTAGAGGATATTCTTACACTACTTTTTGAGAAATGCTTTAGAGATGGCTTCCAAACACCCAAGAAAACAGAGATTACTGTTGCTTAGTAGTCAAGAAGCCAAATCTTTTATTTTAAAGAACTAAAATTGTTTTATCTACTTTGACTACCTTTCCAAATTATTCACCCAATTTGGTCATGAATGACTCAATGGTTTCCATAACACCAAATCCTCTTGCACAGAATGACACTGTACCACATTCGACAATTTCATAGTAACATTCCACACTTTCTGACAGCAATTCCCTAACAAGAGCAATGAATTTGTTTGAATGATAACAAACTTCATTGGAATAAGTACAGAATTATGCAGGTTACAACTATGACAAGGGTCACATTTCCTTATGATCATCCTTCTCATGTATACGTGGGTATTTAGGAAGATAATGTTTTATCAAGCATCAAAAAACTCAATAAATGGTTGCTATTATCATTGTATTGCATACTGAAGGACTTGTAGCACTGGTGACTATCACCTCTCTACGGGATTGAAAAGGCCAAATAATAATGAACAGACCTCAGTGAACTGTCCATGTAGATGAATTCAGTTTGGGGTTTTTTATATTACAATATAAAGGAGCTAACTTTTCTCTTTGACTGGAAGACTCCCTCTGACCTGTTCACTGATTAGTCTGTTGACTGCAGGTGCAATTCCCCACAACTCTGTCATATCATTTAAAGCTTTCCTTCAGTACAAGTATCTTGTGTTTCCTTGATACCTACAGCACGTAGTCTTTAAACCCTCTGTACTATATAGTCTGAGTCACTTGTTTGGAAATAGTGCTGCCAAGTTGGATTGTATTACTTTTGACAAAAGTCATTCCAAAACTAATCATTGTGGGTATAGTGTGTTTCTCAGTGAGTTAGTGAGTAGATACTGTGGTATCAACTTCATGGCTCCATGAAATCTCTTCTTCAGAGCTGATTTACCCATCTCCCAGCTATTGGGGGGATTTAAGTCTATGGTAATGATCCCAGTAAGCAATGCTAACACACTGCTAGGATAGCTCCTGGGAGCTTGGAAAATCAGTGGCTCATACCTAGTAAACTAGAAATTACAGAATTACTGTAATTTGGGAAAAGGGAATTTAAAAGATCATACAAGTTGGTATGCTAGAATGGATATACGACTTAAGAAAATCCCCCAACCAACTATGTTCATTAAAGGGACCAGAGTACATTCCATTTACCAAACTTATGGATATGGAATGTGCTAGGAAAAGAGAGACCAGCATTACTGAGCAGCTCAGTGGTACACTCTGTAGGCCAAGGTTGGTGGCAGAAGATACTGCTATAGAACAGAGATTCTAGAATCCTGGAATAAAAGAAGTCAAGTTGTAACACAGAACCAACCAAAGCAAAGTGGGCCCAATTATTGTGATGAATGGTAACACAGGAGTGACAGCCAGGAACGACAACCTCCAGAGAGATACGGAGATGGTTATTGGAACACAGTGTTCACAAGGGCAAAAAAAGGTGGGCAGGCAACAAAGGATTTCCTAAATTTATACACTCAAAGATAGATAATTAGGGAACCAAGAGCAGCCACCCAAGCCAAGTCACAATTTCTCACCTGACCGAGCCAGTTCTCAAATCCAGAACCTCATGGGGCGCCTGGGTGGCGCAGTCAGTTAAGCGTCCGACATCAGCCAGGTCACGATCTCGCGGTCCGTGAGTTCGAGCCCCGCGTCGGGCTCTGGGCTGATGGCTCGGAGCCTGGAGCCTGTTTCCGATTCTGTGTCTCCCTCTCTCTCTGCCCCTCCCCCGTTCATGCTCTGTCTCTCTCTGTCCCAAAAATAAATAAAAAACGTTGAAAAAAAAATTAAAAAAAAAAAAATCCAGAACCTCTTTTAGACAAAAGACAGGCCAAGTCCCTAGGAGAATGAATCCTGCAACACTGCCTCAGATGTATTCAATAGTACTTCTCCAGTCCTTCCCTAAAGAAATGTATGGCTGTTTACTTGAATAACCATGCAATAGAAGAGGGGAAATATTCAGACCTTCTGAGAACTGTTGGACACAGGTTCGGAGAAGACATGGCTATCTGGGGACCCAAAGCACCATCATGGCTTTCTTTTTAGAGTGAGGCCATAAGGAAGCACTTTAATAATATGAAGTTGTAGCCAAGCTCTGGCTCATGTTGGGTCTACTCAATCCATTGATCACTACTTCAACCCAGTGGTGATCATTTCTTAGTCTCCAAATATGTAATTGGACTGGACATACTTTGTAATTGGCAGAACCCACATTTGACTCCTTGACCCGTGAGGTAAGAGCTATTGTAAGGCAGAAAACCATGCAAAAGCCTTAGAAATTTCCTTCTACTCCTAGCCTACTCCTAGGACAGTAAATAAAAAATGACATCATATTCTGAT
The DNA here is from genome assembly GCF_007474595.2 of Lynx canadensis. Taxonomy (NCBI): domain Eukaryota; kingdom Metazoa; phylum Chordata; class Mammalia; order Carnivora; family Felidae; genus Lynx; species Lynx canadensis. The sequence goes on from NC_044310.1 coordinate 76,388,627, forward strand.
GAGAATGGCAAGGTTAATACAATGCTAAAGATTTAAAGCATGTAAGGGTGATGGTTCCTCCTGTATCTCCATTTAACTCACCAATCTGGCCCCTAAAAAAATCCAACAGATCATGGTGCATGAGAGCAGAGTACTATAAACCAAGCAGTAGCCATAATTGCAGCTGCTGTGCCAAATGTGGTATCTTTACCAGCACAGAAAAACACAGCCTCAGGCCCTTGGTATGAGGCCACTGATACGGGGAATGTATTCCTTTCCATTCCTATAAAAAGATCAGAAGTAGTTTACATTCTCATGGGACTGACAATATACATTTATCGTCTTCCCCTAGGACTATGTTAACTCTCCATCCCCATGTAATAATCTAGTCCAAAGGGACCTCCATTGTCTAGACCAGTAGTTCTGGACCATGGGAAATTTTGCTCCAAAGAAAACATCTGGTAATGTAAGAAAACATTTTTGTGTGTCACAGCTAAGGGAGGCAAGAAGTCAGGCTACTGGCATCTTGTGGGTTGAGGCAAGGGACACTGCTAAACATCTTAAAATGCACAGGACAGCCCTCCCACAAGATACTACACAGCTGGGGAATCTGGGGCAAAGATATGCCATCTGCAGCAGAGATGCACACACCACTTCAAAAGCAACTCCTACCATTTAACAGGGATCTGATAGGGGCATCAAGTAACCATGCAGCCAAAGCTTCCCATCATGAGCTAAGGACAAAAGTCATTAGGTTGAGAAGGCACAGCAACAATCCAAAATGAGATGGAAGCCATGCTTTCAGCATTGGGAATGAATACAACCAGAAATCACAAGTAGGCTGCATGAACAGGTGAGTCATGTCCTGCCTGTTGTCCACCACTATTGCACTGACATCTCCCACTCACTTTTCAACCACAGCTGTGTGGAATGGGGAGGGGTTACTTAAGAGTAGCTGATGGTGGAAAAAGAATGTAGAGTTTGGTTCATAGATGGATTTTGGTACATACTCTCAGTATGTGGTAAAAGCCAAAAATAGACTTCTGTTGTACAACATCCCACTCAGGAGTGATCGTGACAGAAAGCAAGGAGGTAAAATCCTCCCAATGGACAGAGCTCCAGGTAGTCTATTTTGTCATCCATCTCCTGTGAAAAGAGTAGTAGCCCAGGGTAAGAACTATACATAGACCTATGGGCAGCAGATAATGTCCTAGCTGTCTTTTCAGAGGGGCTTGGGGGTGGGGGGGAATGGATTGGAGGATTAAGAACAAGGCAGTCTAAGGACAAGGCATGCAGAAGGATACATAAGAGTGAGCACAAAATGTGAAAATCTTTGTATTTCATGTTCACTATCACCAGAAGGCATTCACCATGGAAGAGTTACTAAATAACCAGAGACAGTAGGACTTAGCCAGTTGATGTCCTGAAACCCCTGTCATTTCCTGTAACAGTGCTAGCATAGTTCATTAATGAAGTAAACAGGGCAGCAGGGATGCAGGATATGGATGGGCCTAATAGTATGGGCTTCCACTTACCATGGTTGATTTAGTTACCACCCCTGCTCAATGTTCAACCTGGCAGCAACTGAGATCCATGCTAAGTCCCTAACATGGCACCATTCCTTGAGCCCAAATAGCCCCTTTGTGACAAGATAGATAGCTGCGAAGTCTTGCATCCTTGAAGGAGTAGAGATTTACCTTATATGGGATCATCCCTGAAAACAACACGGAATCATGGCCTAAGCCAGTACTAATATCCAAGGACTCAGACAGTGCTTAATTCACCAACATGAGATCCCACAAAATACTCCATCAAACCAAGGGACCTGCTTTATAGCAAAGGTGTAGCTGTAGACACGTAACCATGGCATCCACATATCACACCATCCAGAGCCTCTGACCTTACAGGCAGTGGAATGGCCTCTTAAAGATGCAACTAACTGAAGGGATTCCTCTTCCATCTGTTATGTAGAAAGCTAGAAAGAGCATCACTACTACCTGAACAACAACAAATCCAGATAAAGCACAAAATCCTGGGGCACCTGAGTGGCGCAGTCGGTTAAGCGTCCGACTTCAGCTCAGGTCACGATCTCGCGGTCCGTGAGTTCAAGCCCCGCATCGGGCTCTGGGCTGATGGCTCAGAGCCTGGAGCCTGTTTCCGATTCTGTGTCTCCCTCTCTCTCCGCCCCTCCCCCGTTCATGCTCTGTCTCTCTCTGTCTCAAAAATAAATAAACGTTAAAAAAAAAAATTAAAAAAAAAAAAAAGCACAAAATCTTAATTTTTCTTGCATCCACCAGAGCTAAAAGTCACATGGCAGCCAAGAAGCCAGAAATATAAAGAAAAACCTTTCTAAGGTGACAAACACACAAACGCTGGCTCACTTGTGGTAGAGCATAGGAGAAGAGACTCGAGGTACCAAGAAAGGATCTAAGAATTACTCAACTAAAATTTTTAACAAATTGTTAGACTGAGTGTACCATAGTATCAGAGTATAGTGTTACTGATATCTGCAGAAACAAAGAGAGCTCACGTGGCCCTTCTCTGACCTACCGTTGTACATAAAATAGATTCAGGGCAGACTGTCAGAGAAAGTTTCCTATGGTGGTGCAGGATGAGAGGACAGGAAGAGCTGCCACAGCAATACAAGCCTGAAGCCCTGCCCCACCCTGCTTCTCTATGGACAAAGCTTTAATCTGCTGGGAAAAGCAGCCTCCAAGACTCAAGGGTACAAGGCCTGCCTAAGACTAAGGCTGGGGGCACCTGGGTGGCTCAGTTGGTTGAAGGTCCAACTTCAGCTCAGGTCATGATGTTGCGGTTTGAGAGTTCAAGTCCTGTTATCAGGCTCTGTGCTGTCAGCTGAGAGCCTGCTTCAGATCCTCTGTCTCCTTCTCTCTGCCCCTCTATGCTTGTGCGTGTGCTTTCTCTCTCTCAAAAATAAATAAACATCTTTTTTTTTTTTAAAAAAAGGACTAAGGCCAAGTCAGTATATTAGAGAACTTTCCCAGTTCCCACCACCAAGCTACCAAGTCTCACTTGTAACTTCAATACCACTGACTTCGACAGTAATTAAACAAAAAACAGAAACTCAGTAAAGATACAAGAGATATGAGCCATACTATTAACCAGCTTGACATAACTGACACCCAACACCACCAGAATACACATTCTTTGACGTGCTCATGGGTCATTCACCAAACAATATTCCAGGATATAAATCATGCCCTCCTCCAAAGTTGAAATAATTGGAATGACATGAACTATGTTCTCTGGCAATGGCAGAATTAAATTAGAAATCAAAACCAGAAATATACCTAAAAAATTCTAACAAATATTTAGAAATTAAACATAGCAAGAGCAAGGCATAAAGAGAAAGGTATAGTATTAAATTCTTTCATTAGAGAAAAAGGGGATCTCAAATCAATGATCTAAGCTTTCATTATAAGAAACAAAAAGAAGCGCAAATTAAACCCAAGGCGAGCAGGAGAAAAGCAGTAATAGGGACAAGAAGAGAAATCAATAATTTCAAAAATAGAAATAAAATCAGTGAAACAAAAAGTTATTTCCTTGAAAAGATAGATAAAATTGGTAAAACTCCAGCCAGACTGATTCAGAAGAAAGGAGAGAAGATGCAAATTACCAACATCAGAAACAAAAGAGGAGATATCACCACAGATCATACAGTCATAAGTAAGTGAATATTACAATCTTAGGGCCATTTATTTGACAAAATAGATGAAATGGACAAAACCTTTACAAGACACAAACTACCAAAGCTTACTCAAGAGGAAGGTAATTTGAGTTTTGCCGTATCTACTAAAGAAAATAAATTTGCAGTTAAAACTTCCTACTAAGAAATCCACAGGCCCAGTAGCTTTACTAGCAAAATTACTCAGACTTTTAACAGTATGTCAATTCTAGATACCCTCTGAATAAAAAATAGAAATGAGCACTTCCTGTCTCATTCTATGAGCTACCCATAACCCGGACAACGAAGGGTTACAACATCACAATACAACATTACAACATTACAACAAACCATTATCTTTCATGAATATAGATACAAAGATCTTCACTAAACATCAGCTAATTAAATCCAGCGTACATTTGTAAAAATTATATAGCATGACCAAATAGAGTTTATCCCAGGAATGTAAGACTAAACATTTGAAAACATCAATGTAATTCATCATATCAAAAGACTGAGGAAAAAATTGTTATGATCGTCTTAATAGCAGCAGGAAAAAAAATCCGATAAAAATCAACATCCATTCACCATAAAACCCCTCGGCAAACCAGAAACATAAGAGAAATGCCTCACTCCATAAAAGGCTTCTACAAAACACCTGTAGCTTACGTCATCCACAATGTTAAAGACTAAATGTTTTCAGCAGTACACCTGGATGTTGGTCCCATGGATCTGTCTCTTGCTTCCACAGTGCTTGGGCACAGCAGTCCCGGGGACCCCGTCTTCCAGCGTCCCACCACCCCGCAACCCCCTCTCCAGTCCCAACCTTGGGAACCATCGTGGGCCCCCTGTGCCTCCCGGACCGGCAGACCCCGTGTTTTGCGCTCGGCTCCTCACAGCGGATCAAGCACGAGCCCCCGGGCCGGTCGGAAAGCCTCCCCTCGAGGGGCCGCCGCCCAGCCGCCCACCGCCTGGTCAACACGCAGCCGCGGGCTCGCGCACCCACCTCTCTCCCGCGCCTCTTTCCGCCGCCAGGAGGTGGCTCCGGAGCGCGGCCCGCTTCTCGAGAGCCGGTGGAGGTGAAGCTAGAAGGCCTCTCCTGAACAGGCAGAGCCACGGCGGCGGCCGGCCTCTTCCGGGACGAGCAGAGGCACAAGCCGTCCCAAGAAGAGCTGCGGGAAGCCCTAGACGCCACGCAAACCACCAGGGACCTGGAGCGGACCCTGAACCCGGCCCTTTATCTGCGCGCCGGGTTCCAACCGCGCAGGCGCCCATCTCCGGGGCCTCCTGCAGAACCGCCGCGGGGTCAGCAGGTGAAGCTCATCCAGAAGATGGAGGCCCCCTGACTCACCTGGGAGGCCGGCGGCCCCGGGCCGGGCTGGGCGGGCACCGCTGCCAAGCGCCCAGCCTCCGGCACCACGAGGAGCCTCCGGAGCCCGGCAGGCGTTGAGGGGCCCCTCTGGCACCCCGGCCCTGGTGTCAGGGCCTCTGGCTGAGGCTCTCCCTGCGGCCCCTAGGCAGGTTTTTGACCACCGCGGAGCCCTCGCCCAGGCCTGGACCAGGTGGAAACAGTAAAGTTTTGTACCCCTCCCAAGTAAAGAAGAAAAAGGACAAGAAGAAAGATTAAATGTTTTCCCCCTAAAATCAGCTACAAGGCAGAGATGTGTCTGCTCTTACCATTTGTGGTTGACACTGAAATGTAGAACATAGCCAGTTAGAGAAAGCAAGAAAAAGAAATAAAAGCCATACCACTTAGAAAGGAAGAAATAAAACCACACACACTCTCTTTGCAGATATCAACTCTAATTTAATGAGAAAATCTTAAAGAATCTTCAAAAAAGCAAATAGGACTAATAGGTCAGTTTAGCAAGATCACAATATATACAAACAACGAGCAACTGAGAATTGAATTTTTAAAAAGTACCATTTACATTATCAGCAAAAACATTAAATACTTGGGTATAAATTTGACGAACTATGTACGGACGTTGAAAAGTACAAGACCTAGACCTAAATGAATAGATACACATATTTAATGATTAGAATATTCAATATTCTTAAATTTGTTTTTCAACATCTATTTATTTATTTATTTATTTTTTTTTTTTGAAAGAGAGAGTGGCAGAGCGTGAGCAGAGGAAGGGCAGAAAGAGAGGGAGACACAGAATCTGAAGCAGGCTCCAGGCTCTGAGTTGTCAGCACAGAACTTGACACGGGGCTGGAACTCACAGCCTTGAGATCACGACCTGAGCTAAAGTCAGACTGTTAACCGGCTGAGCCACCCAGATGCCCGGAAGATAAAATATTCTTAATATGTCATTTCCTACCAAATAGATTTATAGATTCAACACAGTTCAAATCAAGATCCCAGCAGGTTGTAGAAATCTTTAAGCTGATTCTAAAATATATATGAGGGGGTGTCTGGGGGGCTCAGTCGGTTAAGCATCCAACTTTTGATTTCAGCTCAGGTCATGATCTCACAGTTTCTGAGTTGGAGCCCCTTGTGAGGCTCTGCACTGACAGCGAGGAGCCTGCTCGGGATTCCCTCTCCCTCTCTGCCCCTCCCCTACGTGGGCATATGTACACGTGCTCTTACTCCTTCTCAAAAACAAATAAACATTAAAAGAAAAGCTTAAATAAAATATATATTAAGAAATATAGAAGCCCAGCCCCCCTCTCTCAATTTCGGACAGCTGTGAAGGACCATCTGGTTTCAGAGCTCCTGGTAAAGTGAGCTGAGGCCTCAATAGCGGGTGTACTGTGCAGCAGTCTCTCCTTTGGCCCAAGCCCGCTTCCCTCACTTCCTTATAGGCGTGTCTACTGAGACCACGCCCCTGTAGACCTTCTATGCACAAACAAGTCTCCACCTCCCAGTCAGTATCCAGGGAACCTAATCTAATTCAATAGGTTTGAATGAGTTTCTTTTTTTTTTTTTAACGTTTATTTATTTTTGAGACAGAGACAGAGCATGCACGGGGGAGGGGCAGAGAGAGAGGGAGACACAGAATCGGAAGCAGGCTCCAGGCTCTGAGCCGTCAGCCTAGAGCCTGTCGCGGGGCTCGAACTCCTGGACCGCGAGGTCGTGACCTCAGCCAAAGTCGGACGTGTAACCAACTAAGCCACCCAGGCGCCCCTGAATGAGTTTCTATAAATGAAAATGTTGAACACGTAAGGGATGATTTGCTGTGTTTAAAAAAAAAAAAAAATCAGCCCAATGTGACATAGAAAATGTGTCAAGTCAATTTAGGAATATTATCTATGATTTTAGTCATTATTCCTAAAGAAGCCTATAAAAAAATGTATGTATGCACTATACGATTACATTTATATAATCTTGAAATGACAAAATTATAGAAATGGAGAGCAGTTGAGTGGTCGCCAGGAGTTAAAGAAAGGGCGTCAGCAGTAGGGAAGTAGATGATGTCATAAAAGGGCAACATGAAGGATCCTTATGGTGATGGAAATGTTTGGTATCTTGACTGTATCGATGTCAATATCTTGGTTGTGATATTGTAATTGACAGTTTTGCAAGATGTTACTATTGAGGGGAACTGGTTAAGGGAACATGGGATCTCCTTGTATTATTTCTCACAGCTGTGTGTGAATCTACAATGATGTCAAAACTAAAAGTTTAATTAAGAAAAAATAAATACAGGGGCGCCTGGGTGGCTCAGTAGGCTGAGCGTCAGACTTTAGCTCAGACCATGATCTCGTGGTTCGTGAGTTCGAGCCCTGCATCAGGCTCTGTGCTGACAGCCCAGAGCCTGGAGCCTGCTTTGTTTTCTGTGTCTTCCTCTCTCTCTGCCCTTCCCCTGCTCACACTCTGTCTCTCCCTCTGTCTCAAAAATAAATAAACATTTTAAAAAATTTTTTAAAAAAGGAAAAGACAAATACATATGTGTCTATGGAAAACATTAATGGACAGCTTTTAAAAAACTGAGCTTGAGTGAGGTTATTCCAGCATAACTCCAAGACAGGATAGAGTAAAAGATAATATGAACCTTTTGCAGATTATAATTTACTAGTTTAATTACTTTCATGTGGAGGCTCACGGAATCTTCCTTTACTCATAGAAGTGGTATGACCCAAACACAGATTTTAAGAGGGCTTTATAAATCTAAGTAGGAATAAACCAGGGTCATTTTATGTACGCACTTTGAATTTTTTATGTCTTTGAAAAAATCTATAACCAATATATATTTATAACCACCTTATAAATGTTAATTTTTAAAACCAAGTTTCTGAGATTTGTGCCTGCTTCTGAAAAGACCTCTAAACTAACAGAAATGGAATTAAAGCAGACACTGACCAAGTTCCATACTCAATCCTTGACTTCTGAGAGTAAGCATATCACGATTTTAAAAGATGGTTATCAAGGGTTGTGGGAAGAAAGAGAGACAGACAGAGATATCTAATTGAAAGGAATTTAAATTCTACTCATTTCAAAATTCCCTATACATTAACAGATAAAAGGACCATTTACTGTTGATTGTTAGATAACATTCCTTATACAGGTTTGGGTTTTTTTGTTTGTTTGTTTGTTTGTTTGTTTGTTTTGGTGTTTTGGTTTGGTTTTGTTTAGAGAGAGAACATGCAGAGCCCAGTGTGGGGCTTGATCTTACCACCAACCGTGAGACCATGACCTGAGCCAAAATCGAGAGTCAGACCCTCAACTGACTGAGCCACCTGGGGGCCTCATTATGTTTTAAAGTTAAAAGGTAATTTTTGCCACTAATTTGTATTACAAGAATTTTAAAATAATTGTTTCAACCAATATCAAAAAGTATTAACTTTTTAAATGATAAAATTTAACAGCTAATATAGGATACATCCATACACTAGAATACTCTGCAGCAGTTAGAAATAACTTCACCTTTCTGTGAATAATTGAAAAGATCTCTGAGATATCTTAAGTGAAAATAGCTAGGCCAAGAAAAGAATAATGTGAGTGGTAAATGTAAAAATTAAAAATAAAATAATACATATACACAGAGCATAACTGTGGGAAAATATACAAGAAACCAATAAACAGCAGATACCTCCTAAACAGGAGCAGAGGTGGGAGGTAGATGTGTTTTTCACTGCATACCTTCTTGGATCTTCAAATTTTGTAGCAGGTACACATATTACTTTGAATAGGAGTTTTAACAATATTTATCATTAAAATAAAGTTTTTTAAAATATTTAACATGTGAATAAATGTAAATAAATTATCGATTTAAAATTAGTACCATCAGAATCATATAAATAAGCATGGATTTTGAAGTAGAATTCCTAGTAGCTATAATCTGCCATTTACTGGATATTGTGGCCTTGGGCAAGTTATTTAATTGTTTTATCCTCAGACTGTTTTAAAGTGGGTATTCTAATGTGCATCATTAAGGTTTATTCAGTGGATTAAATGTAATCCATAAAAATAGCCCTACAGAAGGCACACAACTGGGGCGCCTGGGTGGCTCAGTTGGCAAGCGACCGACTCTTGGTTTCAGCTCAGGTCATGATCTCTTGGTTGAGTCCTGTGTCAGGCTCTATGCTGAGCAGGGATCCTGCTTCAGATTCTCTCTCTCTCTCTCTCTCTCTCTCTCTCTCTCTCTCTCTCTCCCTCTCCCCCCCCCCCGTCCCTCTCCCCTGTTCACACATACTCTGTCTCTCTAAAATTAAAAAAAAATTTTTTTTAATTTTTTAAAGGCACAGTAGCAGCTACTTCCCTCTCTCATTATCCTACTCATAATCCCTACTCTCATTATCTACACTGTTGTGGCCCTGGGATGCTGAAAAACTAGAAAAATTTCTCAGCAGTTATAGTCTTACATGTGATAATGTTTCTGGAGGTCAATAGAACATGAGAACCCCAGTGGTGTTCCCTATTCTTTTTCTACATCCTCCATGCGGTCAAGGCCAGCAGTGAAGCACCTCAACCTCAAAGCTTCATTAAAATTCTAGAGTAGATACTTAATGATATTGTCTTAGTTTGGGTTCCATCAAAAACAGTCTGAGACAAGACCATAGGTACAAATGATTTCTTGGAAGGTGATTCCAAGGTGAGGGAACCAAGAGAGGAAGAGAAGAAAGAAGGAAAACACAAAATAAGGCTGTATTACCAGCCTCCCTACTATAAGCAACAAAGATTCGATCAAGTCAGGACCACGTGAGAAACACACAATGATCACCCCGCCCCAAATTGTCTACCCAAAAGACAGGAGGCTGGAGCCTTTATCCACTGTGTTTCATCCCCCACTGGTTGAGGGTTGAGCTTGGGGGCCTTAACATCCCCACACTTTGGGGCCTGCATGGGGAATTGAACAGACTCTTGCAGCGTCAAAGAAAGCCCTAGGGAAGAGAACGGAAAGAAACACAGTGCACACATGGAGCATGGTATCGTCAGCACAAGGTGAGTATGAACTTGAATGGAACTGTCCACTGGAGTTGCAGCTGTAAACAGAGGTGGGCTGAGGAGATATGACATAGGGTGCCAGAGGCATTTGCTACATACGTCATCCAGAAAAATTTTGGCCAAGTTACAGCTGCTAAAAGAACAAACATGCCACAATTGTCATAATTTTCTTTCTTGTCTTCCTTCTCGAGTATGGCAGTAACAATTACATGTTTAAAGCTTGTGGCAAAGCTTCAGTGATCCAAATGCTGGGAACGTACTCGTGCATATTTCTTTGACAGGCCAGAGCTGCTGAGCCGCCATGACATTGACTTCTGTATGTTTACTACTTTCAACAGCTCTTATGCTATGCTCACTTTTCTAAAAAAATGGGCTGAATATTCTTATTTCAGATGGCTGATAAATGACATGTTTACCTCTTCTCCCTCCCCAAAATGCAAAAATTACAGAATAAATACATTTTTTAAAAATCCACTGCAGTGCCAGAAGCAGAGGAGAGGTGCCACCTACAAATCAAAACAAGGAGAAATTTCCGGAGACTGGAAAGTCAACAAGAAAAAGGCTGACAGAGACAACAGCATTAGGCTTCTTCTCTGCTCTTTGACCTTATTTTCCCTGCCACAGGAACAGCTGCGAACACAGTCACCTCCGTTTCAAAAACGAAAATAAACAGAGATCGTATCTGAATAAGGAGAAAATGCATCTGAAAGAATAAAAAGGTAAATCAAAGGAAACGCTGAAAGATTTTAGAAACGAAGGAAGCTGTGCTACCAGACACTAAAATGAACAATAAGAGTGTGGCACAAAACTAAGTGCTCTTGAACTTCCAGCAATGCACCCAAGCATATACATAGATGGCTGTTCACATCAGTGCGGAAAGAGTAATGATTCAATAAATGGTGCTGGGGTCACTGGTTAGCTATGTAAGAGGGGGAAAAGTTGATCTTTACATTGTTATTCACAAAAATAAATCATTTTCATGTAGACTGGGAATCAAAACTTTTAAACAAAATCATGTAAATTTTAAATGTGTACAGTCTAGCAGTCATGGGAGAAAAGGGAACTTTCTGGCGTAAAAGCAAGACATGATCATCAAAACACCAATGATACGCCATTTTTACCAAGGAAATATGGCCCTCAGTCATTGCAATAAAAAGAAAAAATTGATACAAACTCTCTGGGTGGCATTTTGGTGGTAGATATCAAAAGTCTTAAAAATACATATGCCTTTTAATCAAGAGAAATAATTAAGAATGTGAGAATATAATTGGCTGTAAGAATATTCATCATCACAATACTCTCAGGGAAAGACTGACAACTATCTAAGGTGCACTAGTGGTGAATTAGTGAAACAACAGGATCACAACAACAGGATCAAAATAAAGACATGTTGGTAAAAGAAACAGAAACAGATTTTGAAAGAATATATACTATCTTCCATAATGTGGACCATCTGCTCTGTTCACAAGTATATACGCCAAGTGTCTAGTACACGGTAGGCTCTCATTAAATATGTCAAGTGCATGACTGGTGAAATGTAATTATATATATTATAAACACAACTAGCCACACAGAAACATTAATTACAAAAACTGTACAATACAGTACAGTTGTTTAATGTACAATTGTACATTAAACAATATGTTTAATGTTAAACATACTTAAGATAAATCTTAATAATAAATGAAAATATCTATGTCATACATTTAAACAAAAGGCAGAAGACAAATTATAAACATAGTGAAAATGGTTAGAAAAACAGACTGGGGTGCCTGGGTGGCTCAGTCAGTTGAGTGTCCGACTTTGGCTCAGGTCATAATCTCATGGTTCATGAGTTCGAGCCCCACCTTGGGCTCTGGGCTGACAGCTCAGAGCCTGGAGCCTGCTTCGGATTTTGTGTCTCCCTCTCTCTCTGCCCTTCCCGCACTCGTGCCCTATCTCTCAAAAGTAAATAAACATTAGGGGCGCCTGGGTGGCTCAGTCGGTTAAGCGGCCGACTTCGGCTCAGGTCATGATCTCGCGGTCGGTGAGTTCAAGCCCCGCGTTGGGCTCTGTGCTGACAGCTCAGAGCCTGGAGCCTGTTTCAGATTCTGTGTCTCCCTCTCTCTGACCCTCCCCCGTTCATGCTCTGTCTCTCTCTGTCTCCAAAATAAATAAACGTTAAAAAAAAAATTTAAAAAAAAAGTAAATAAACATTAAAAAAAAAAAAGAAAAAGAAAAACAGACCAGAGACTGATTTCTGTGAATAGAATTATCATTGATTTTATTTTTCTTCTTTCTCTCTTTCTACATTTACCAAATTCGTTGCCAATGAACATTTTGTAATGGGAAAGAAAATCTTTTAAATAAGTTGCATGTTCTGGAATACTAATTTAAAATTATATTTTAGAAGAATACTCGAGCTGAGAAAGTGTTCACAGTATACTATTAAATTAAAACAATACACTGGAAATACTACAGTCAGTGTGATTCCAATTACATGTATATACATATACACGTACAGAGGAAAGGAACAATAATTAAAATCCTAAAGGCTTGATTTCTGGGGAATAAAATTTTTTTCACTTCTTCCTTGTAATCTTCTGTATTTTCCAAATTTTCTACAAAAAGAAAACTTCTCTTTTGTAATCAGGAGGATGGGCAGCAGGAAGGAGGAGGAAGAGGTGTTTTTGCTTTTCAGAAATGAAAAATATATGGATGGGTTGAAGGTCAAGCCATCAATCCTTAACAGATTCTTTTAGCTTTGTGGGAATCCATTCTCAATGATAAACTTATTTTTCCCTCAAGTACATATTTTCTACAACTGTTCATGCTTATGCCTCTGAACACTATTAAAATATTAATGTATTCTTCTCATGTTGTCCTCTCATGTTGCCCACTTTCTATCTGAGCAATAAATCTATACTTTTCTAACCTCTGAAAGAGCGTGGAAACTTGCCTAAGGTGACACAATTACTTACTGGTGGCAATAGGCCTAGACCACAGTAGTCCTGGCTCCCAGTCCAGGATTGTCCTCTTGGGAAACAAGTCTCTAAAATCCATTCAACAATTTTGAAATATTTGTCCTTGACATACTCTTCTTCAAGTAGCAACAAGGAAAGTTTGACCACTGCGATTATGGGCCCAATTCCAAACAGCCTCCAAAGACTCCTGTCTTTTGGAGGAAGAAGACACACTAAGATCATTAAACACCAGTGTGCCCACACTACTAGGTACCTAAGGAATGTTTAATCACTACTTTTTATTTGGTTCATCAGTGGGTACAAAGCCTACAAGATGAATTGCGGAACCAGGAAAGTCTAGCTTAGGCTACAGTCTCCTTATCCATGTTGAAAGTCCCCTGGAATTCTGTAAAGCTTCCACAAGCACCAGGATACCGACACACTTAGGGAGAAAGAGCAACCATTCACACATATGTAAGAAATACACACACTTCACACACATAGCGTTATGTCAACACCCCTCCCCACGAAAAACAAAAAACAAAACAAAACAGATTTCAACAATCTGTCAAATCCATAAATGGCATGCCATCTAATAACTTGTAATAGGTTGTAAAACACATCAGTCTTTCAAATGGTAAATTTCCATCAACTATTAATGAAATGGCATCACTCTCTTTTTAAAAATTCCTCAAGTCTAGCATTTGAAATCTCAGCCAACTCAGAATCCTTTAAACATCAAATCCAACTTCTCATTCACAGTAAACACCATGTTCAGAAAGCATCATTAGCCCTAAGTTAGTTAATGAAATATTTGCTGCTATTTCTTCCCATCATAATAAGAAATGCTACTCAACAGGGGATGATTAAAAAACCCATATGCCCCATAAACCTCATGAATATAGCTCTCTCAGTTGCTTTAAGTATCAATCACAAAAAGAAAACTAATACTGTGGCTTAATATTGTTTTTACTTTGCTAAAAACCTCTCAACCACCACATACACACACACACACACACACACAAAAGGCAGTAAAATCTAATTAACTTCTTTGCAAGTTAGTGCACAATTTATATCCTAGTACGTGTATACAGGCCATTTTAATTTCCAACCAAAGGAAGTAAGAACAGAGGCCTTTGGGTCTCCCTTGCTGTGCCTTCTACTACCATAACCCTAATCATGTTACAAAAAAGAAAATTAGCAATATCCCAACCTAAGATTTCCATTGTAAGCTTTTTAATCCATCATTAATTTTCTCTTTACTCATAAGACAGAATTTCACATTCTGGAATTTAAGAGTGCTAAGATAAATAACCTTTTATGCTTACAGGAAGCAGATTAACTTTTGAGGAAATTACTGTTTCTTCTTAGAAAGACAAAATAGTATATCAAGGAAAAAAATACTAATTGATGGCTTTCTAAATAAAGCATGATCATTGAGCAATACTAAATTGGTTGTCTTGTGTGCCAAATTAATCTCTTCATTATATGGAACCAGGCTGGCTATTTTATGTTTCAATCCATCTTTAAGAGCAGCATTTGATTAATCAAGTTAATGATGACAGTTTTTAGCCAGTGACAAATGATACATTTATTCGGGCCCTTTTTCAGATGATACAAGCTATTGTGAGCAAAGGAAAAAGAAGCATCAATTTGGAAGATTAGATTAGTATGCCTAGTTTAAACTCTTCACTTACTCTAGCAAATGAGATTAGAAGTAAAGACTGGGTTCATGAGTAAATCTCTATCGTAAAAAATAATTATCATCAAATATAAGGCATACAAACTCTTTCAGATTATTTTATGTTAAGGACATATAAAACGCTGCATATTGGGGATAATTCAAAGTTGGTGGATTTAGAAGCACCTGGGTGGCTCAGTCGGTTAAGCGTCCGACTTCAGCTCAGGTCATGATCTCGCAGTTCTTGAGTTCAAGCCCCGCATCGGGCTCTGGTGCTGACGGTTCAGAGTCTGGAGCCTCCTTCAGGTTCTGTGTCTCCCTCTCTCTCTGCCCCTCCCCCACTCACTCTGTCTCTCTATCCTTCAAAAATAAATAAACATTAAAAAAAATTAAAGTTGGTGGATTTCAAAAACAATGAGACCAAACAATTTCAGTTAAGCTACCAGCAAGGTAATTTTAACCAAAATCATAATTGTTTAAGACGAGTCCTCTTGAAAGTAAGTCCTAATACAGAATGAGAGCAAGGCTCATGTGCTTCCTTTATTAAAGGTAACTATGTAAGTAGTCTGAATAGTCCAATTTATCCATTTATGGCAAAAGCTCTAATATAAGGGTTGGCAGACTACAGCCCAACTCCCAGGCCAAATCCAGCCTGCCTCCAGTTGTTGTAAATAAAGTTTTATTGGAACAGTCACCACAGTTCATTTATGTATCATGTATAGCTGATTTCACACTAACAAGGCAGAGTTGAATCATTGCAACAGAGACCATATGGCCCACAAAAGTCTAAATTATCTACTACATGGCCCTTTACAGAAACTTTGCTAACCCCTGCTCTAATATACTGGTTTTCAGATCTTTAGCAGTAGAACCCTTTCCAATGAAATCTCATAAGACAATAAAACATCTGAAAGCAATATTTTTAGTGTACATTAATTTTATAAATTAAAATGTACAATATTTACTTAATATGAAGCCAATCAATGAGAACAGCCAGCAGTTTTGTTGAACACAAAATTAGAAATTGGGAGTGGCATGAAAAGATGCTCAATATCGGTCAATATCAGGGAAATACAAATCAAAGCCACACTGAGATACCACCTCACACCTGTCAGAGTGGCTAAAATGAACAACTCAGGAAACAACAGATGCTGGAGAGGATGTGGAGAAATGGGAACCCTCTTGCACTGTTGGTGGGAATGCAAACTCGTGCAGCTGCTCTGGAAAACAGTGTGGAGGTTCCTCAAAAAATTAAAAATAAAGCTACCCTTTGACCCAGCAATAGCAATACTAGGAACTTACCCAAGGGATACAGGAGTGCTGATGCACAGGGGCACGTGTACCCCAATGTTTACAGCAGCACTTTCAACAATAGCCAAATCATGGAAAGAGCCCAAAGGCTCATCAATGGATGAATGGATAAAGAAGATGTGGTTTACTCAGATATCACCTCATGCCAGTCAGAGTGGCCAAAATGAACAAATCAGGAGACTATAGATGCTGGAGAGGATGTGGAGAAACGGGAACCCTCTTGCACTGTTGGTGGGAATGCAAATTGGTGCAGCCACTCTGGAAAACAGTGTGGAGGTTACTCAAAAAATTAAAAATAGACCTATCCTATGACCCAACAATAGCACTGCTAGGAATTTACCCAAAGGATACAGGAGTACTGATGCATAGGGGCACTTGTACCCCAATGTTTATAGCAGCACTCTCAACAATAGCCAAATTGTGGAAAGAGCCTAAATGTCCATCAACTGATGAATGGATAAAGAAATTGTGGTTTATATACACAATGGAGTACTATGTGGCAATGAGAAAGAATGAAATATGGCCCTTTGTAGCAACGTGGATGGAACTGGAGAGTGTTATGCTAAGTGAAATAAGCCATACAGAAAAAGACAGATACCATATGATTTCACTCTTATGTGGATCCTGAGAAACTTAACAGAAACCCATGGGGGAGGGGAAGAAAAAAAAAAAGAGAGAGGTTAGAGGGGGAGAGAGCCAAAGCATAAGAGACTCTTAAAAACTGAGAACAAACTGAGGGTTGATGGGGGGTGGGAGAGAGGGGAGGGTGGGTGATGGGTATTGAGGAGGGAACCTTTTGGGATGAGCACTGGGTGTTGTATGGAAACCAATTTGACAATAAATTTCATAAAAAAGATGGGGCGCCTGGGTGGCGCAGTCGGTTAAGCATCCGACTTCAGCCAGGTCACGATCTCGCGGTCCGGGAGTTCGAGCCCCGCGTCAGGCTCTGGGCTGATGGCTCGGAGCCTGGAGCCTGTTTCCGATTCTGTGTCTCCCTCTCTCTCTGCCCCTCCCCCGTTCATGCTCTGTCTCTCTCTGTCCCAAAAATAAATAAACGTTGAAAAAAAAAATTAAAAAAAAAAAAAAAGAAAGAAGATGTGGTTTATATATGCAATGGAATACTACTTGGCAACGAGAAAAGATGAAATCTTGCCATTTGCAGCAACATGTATGAAACTGGAGGGTATTATGCTAAGTAAAAGAAGTCAGTCAGTGAAAGACAGATACCATATGTTTTCACTCAGATGTGGATCTTGAGAAACTGAACAGAAGACCATAGTTTCAAGCAGAGAGAGAGGCAAATCCATAAAAGACTCTTAAATACAGAGAACAAACTGAGGGCTGATGGGGGGCTGGGAGAGAGGGGAAAATGGGTGATGGGCATTGAGGAGGGCACTTGTTGGGATGAGCACTGGGTGTTGTATGTAAGCAATGAATCATGGGAATCTACCCCCAAAACCAAAAGCACACTGTATACAATGTATGTTAGCTAACTTGACAATAAATTATATTTAAAAAATAAATAAATAAAAATAAAAGATCTTTTCCTATTGATGAATTAATAACTTAAAAAAAAAGAAGGCAATTGGGAGTGGCAGATAACAGCCACAGTCATAGCTGTATCCCTGTTTTTTGTTTTGTTTTGTTGTATTTTGTTTAGTTGCAGAGAATTGATTCACACAGATAAGTGGTTGCAAATAGTAACAGTTGTTTTTTAAAGCTCCCTTGCAACTCAGGATATTCAAAGATTGAAAGATGATAGAGGTTTATTCCAAGGAACCGTAGAAGTTAACCTGGCAGCCCAAGTTAACACACTGCTGATCTCCAACGTATTAAAAATCAGTACCTAGCACTTCTGTTATATGTGACTTTTATTTCTATCTTAAAAATAGATTTTTTAATTTAAAGGAATTTTTAGCTTGCCATAAAGGTTAATTATAAAGTACATAAAACTGCATGCCAAATACTCCTTCCCTATTTCTGAAAAATGGTTTTCCCAAATTTGAAAAACGCAGTCTTAGTAGGAGCTTCCGTGCTCCCTGATGATAACCTACCCAGCCACAGTGATGGACCCAAGCCAACCCACACCTGTTCCCAGAATTCCTTGCCTGGGCATCAGGGGGAAGACACTTCCACTTCCTCACTGATGTTGAAGCAGAAAAATATAAGGCCCAATGTTGCCAGAGATGGTACTTTTCATCTTGTAGAAGAATTCGACGTAAGAGAATGTTACTGATAGACCAAGAGAAAACAGAGGTAAGTGATGGAAAGAGTGTTAGTGCCACTGAATGCTATGCTTCCAGTTGTCCTTAAGACCTTGCTGCATCCGTGTCCTCTTTGTGGTTTGATTATAAAAGCCAATAAATTCCCACTCTTCGTGTCTGAGGTTCTTTGAACTAGGTTTGAATTGAGTATCCTAACTGATACACACACACACACACACACACACACACACACACACACACACAGAGAGAGAGAGAGAGAGAGAGAGGTCTTCATTGCAAATGGATCTGTGAAAGTCTGGAAGGACACCTGTGAAAATAAATACTTGATGCCCACTGTATGAACTCCTTTTCTAAATTTGTGTAATCCTCCTCTTCCACATACATCTTAAGGGGAAGAATCAAGTTTCACTACATAATCTGAAATCATAATAGTAATAATAATAACTAACATTTCATATATTTATCATCATTTCTAAGCAATTTGACTCAAATAACTTATTTAATTTTAACTACAACCCCATGAAGCAGTTATAACTATTATCCCTAC
Organism: Lynx canadensis; assembly: GCF_007474595.2. Taxonomy (NCBI): domain Eukaryota; kingdom Metazoa; phylum Chordata; class Mammalia; order Carnivora; family Felidae; genus Lynx; species Lynx canadensis. Next base: position 76,407,391 of record NC_044310.1, read on the forward strand.
TTTACAGAAAAGGAAACCGAGATGCAGAGAGGTCAAGTAACCTGCCAAGAGTTACAACCAATAAATAGATGAACAAGAACTTTGGTTCTTGTTCCCAAGAACCCAAGAACTTTGGTTCCAGAGTCTCTACTCATCATTTCTTCTTGACGTTGTCCCTGAAAATCCCAGATAGTTGTTTTCCAAACCCTCATTGCATCTAGGCTATGCTAAACAAAGCACCCAGCCCAGACTTGCAGGGACCAGGAAGATGTGTGTCTGCGGTGGTGATGGCAGGGACAGGAGGATGGAGATCCTGAGAAGCAACAACGGTGGTGCCGGGGCCAGCACCGTCCACACAGTGGCCACAACAGTGATGGCCTCCATGTTATTTTGGATGTTGCGTTTTGTTACCTCCTGTCTGTATCATCCTCAACACGGTTCTCCCTTTCCAAGATTCAGAAAGCTACCAAATATTTTTTTTAAGGTTTATTTTTGAAAGAGAGACAGAGCATGAGCAAGGGAGGGACAGAGAGAGAGGGAGACACAGAATCCGAAGCAGGCTCCAGGTTCTGAGCTGTCAGCACAGGAATCAATGCGGGGCTTGAGCTCACAAACCATGAGATCATGACCTGAGCCGAAATCCAGAGTCAGACGCTTAATCGACTGAGTGCCTAGAATTTATTCTTTTTAAGTTTATTTATTTATTTTTAGAGAAAGAGAGAGTGTGCACAAGCAAGGAACGGGCAGAGAGAGAGGAAGAGAGAGAATTCCAACCAGGCTCCATGCAGTTAGGACAGAACCCGACTTGGGGCTCAATCCCACCAACTGTGAGATCATGACCTGAGCCAAAACCAAGACCAAGAGTCAGATGCTTAACCACCTGAGCCACTCAGGCTCCCCAGGGACCGAGAATTTAAATGTATATAATGGCATCAAAAATAAAACATCAATACATGGGGCACCTGGGGTAGGTTAAGTGTCCTATGTCAGCTCAAGTCATGGTCTCATGGTTCATGGGTTCAAGCCCCGTGTCAGGCTTTGTGCTGACAGCTCAGAGCCTGGATACTGCTTCAGATTCTGTGTCTTCTTCTCTCTGTGCCCCTGCCCCACTCATGCTCTGTCTCTTCCTGTCTCTCAAAAATAAATAAACATTAAAAAAATTGTTTTGACAAAAATAAAAGTAAAACATCAATACAATAAAAGTTCTATTCTGATATGACCTGCTTGTCACTTTTCAAGTAATTAGATTCTGGTTCTGAATGAGGAAGGCAATATTTTACATCTTCTCTGTAGGTTCAGAAGTCCATGGAATGTTTCTTCACACAGCTGAAGGAATTACAAATGATCTACTCCTGAATACACACGCATTCTCTCTTCTCTGTTTTTATTACATTTTAAATAAGACTTTAAAAATGCTAACTTATCAGAAATACACTAGAGGAAAAAGAAACAGCATGGATGTAACCCCCTACTAATGAGGCACTAATGCATAATTATTATAATACATGTACTTCTCTCCACAGACGAATATTTATAAACACTGAAACAGTCTAGTTTGCAGTGAAATCTCATGTACAGACTGTTTTTCTCTTGTGGTTTGTCCTTTTTTCTTATTGTGGCAATATTTAATGAATTTCACAGGCTCTGCTCATTCTCTGAAAATACTGAATGAACCTATATACATAAAATGCACTGCCTTCAATGAGTATATAGAGATGAGATATTAAGCTACATTAAACACACCACCCCACCATCAGTAAAATTAGTCAGTCATCTCAATTTTAAATACTTAGCCCTGCTAAAAGAAAACTTGGGTGAATTCGGTAATTTCAGAAGACAGAGTTTAGGGAGGTGATCTGGAAAAGACTACAATTAAAGTAATTCAGATTAATGCTCATGAGGTTTGAGGAAGCCCATTAAATAGAACCCTTTACTCAGCCAGAGTTCCAAACCAGTTGAGAGCTACACAAGAGATAGAGATCAGACTATCAGCAGGATTATTAGCAAAGGCCAGTCAAGGTGGAAGGACATGACTTAGGTGTGTCATCAATGGATGGAAGTAAATTCATTCACTCAACTCTGTGCAGTGCAGAAATGCAGACCTAATGGCTGGCCATTAGGAACATCAAGCATTGAAGGAATGCATTCTCCAAGATCCCACTGTGTAAATACTACCATCTGTTCATCCAAGTTCTACTTTAGAACCTTTACATAGAAAATCAGATTGGAATGTGTGCTTCCTATAAGCAGTTGAACACACACACACACACACAAACACATGAGTGCAAGCACACATGCACGCACACACATGCACACATGCACACAGGAGAAAATGGCCAGCCTTTGTATGCCCAGATCCTCTTCCAAACCCCCTAGATAGATAAATCACGGTACCTCTGTGAATTCCTCTGTGGATTGGACTAAAGGGTAGGGCAAGAGGAAGATTCTTCCCTACAGAAACTAGAGGTTTGAGCAGTGATTCCCATAAATGCAAATGATTATTAACTGATTGCAGTCAAGTTTATTTTGCTCTCTCTCAAATGCAGGTTGGGAATATAGACACATGGCTATATGCTTCACTTCTCTTCAGTTTTATTGGTCAAGATTACAACCATAAGTCTATAGACATGTACCAAATATGTATCTATAGACTCATTTTAAGGACAGAGCTTGAGCCCAAAATCCTAATTCCTTAAACTGAGATTCAACTGCTGACTAAGGAAAGTAAACACTGAGCTAAAGCATTCTATAAATTACATTCAGCATTGTATGAACACCATTATTCATTCCTTCAATAAACTTTTATTGAGGGTCTACTATATACCAAACAGTGGGGTAAGCCATGGAGATACAAAGATGACCAATTAAAACTCCTGACTTTTAAGAAAATAGGTTCCCCTTTAAAAAGTTCAAAGAAATAATGTATCAAATTACATTCAAGAAATTATGCTACCAAAACATTAAAAGTTTAGAAAATCCCAATACATAAGATAATTCATGAAAAAAAATATCCTCTCCAACCAAAGAGGTATAAGTTGAACCATTAAAGAAGGAGTATCAAGATATCTGGGTGGCCATCCAGACAAAACAAATTTTATCCATTTTCACACCTTAAGCCAAACTAAATTCAAAATGGATCAAATATCTTTAAGTGTATAAAAATAAAATCTTAAAAATTATAGAAGAAAACATGCAGAATTTTTTTATAATCTTAGAACAGGGAAAGTTTTTCCAATTATGACTCAAAACCTAAAAGCTATGTTCTCATCTCAAGGCTTGACTAGGGAAGGACCCACTTGCAAACTCCCTCATGTGGTTGTCAGAATTCATGGCAGCTACTTCTTCAAGACCAGCAACAAAGAGAACAAGCTTCTGCTGCTCTCAGTCTCTAACCTCTAAAGTCCCATTTAAAGGGCTCACCTGATTAGGTCAGGTCCACCCAGGATGTCCCTTTTGCTTAACTTGAAATTGAGTGGTTAGGGACTTTAATTAGATCTACAAAATCTCTTTATCCCTGACATATTCTCTTTGTTAGAAGGAAGTCACAGGGTCTGCCCTCATCTAAGGAGAGGAAATTATATAAGGGTATCACTCAATAGGGATCACCTTAGGATGTGTGCCACATCTCCTTAATATATAAAGAGTTCCCAAAAAATCTGTAAGGAAAAGATCCAGTAGAAAAACTGGCAAAGAAAGTGGATATCTGAAAAGTACACATACCAGATAAAGCATACAAGTGGCCCTGAAACATATGCAAAAATTCAACCTCATACATGCCAATAAAAATGCCTTTAAAAAAATTTTTTTAATGTTTATTCAATTTTAAGAGAGAGACAAAGCACGAGCGGGGGCTGGGGGGGCAGAGAGAGAGGGAGACTCTCTCTGAAGAATCCGAATCAGGCTCCAGGCTGTGAGCAGTCATTACGAGCCCGACATGGGGCTCAAACTCACGAACTGTGAGATCATGAACTGAACTGTGAGATCATGACCTGAGCCGAAGTTGGATGCTTAACCGACTGAGCCACCCAGGTGCCCCAGAAAAATACGTTTTTAAAAAACCTATCAGTGATGCCTAGGTGGCTCAGCTGGTTAAGCCTCTGACTTCAGCTCAGGTCATGAACTCAACAATTAGTAAGTCTGAGCCCCAGGTCCGGCTCTGTGCTGACAGCTCAGATCCTAGAGCCTGCTTCAGATTCCGTCTCCCTCTCTACCTCTGCCTTTCCTCTGCTTATGCTCTCTCTTTCTCTCTCTCTCTCTCAAAAAAAAAAAAAACAACAACAAATAAACATTAAAAAAAGAAAAAAGAAAAAACTATCCTATTGGCAAAGATATGAAACTGTTAATGTATTATTTATGAGATAATATGCACTCTTAAGCATTGCTTAGCAGAAGTGTAGATTTGTTTAATACTTATGGAAAACAATTGATAATTGGCAATATTGATAAATGTAATGTCCCCTGTGGCCTAGAAATTCCATTTTAAAAATTTTACCATAAAGACCTATCAGCACACACATGAAATTACATTGATTTCAGCAACATTTGTAAAAGCAAAAGATTGGAAACAACCCAGATACCAGATGTCCACGAACAAAACTGACTATGGTACATTCATATAGTAGGATAGTATGCAACTACTAAAAAGCATGAAGATGTATACCAAATACTTCTATAGAAAAAAATAATGTGTAGAATAATATATATAACAGCTATCTTTTGTTTTAAAAGAAGAGGAAAATAATCTAATTTGTATTTGCTGCCAGATGCATAAATAGATCCTAGAGGATATGGATATATACTTGGAGGGGATATACCTGCCTTTACATATATATGTGGTAGAAAAATGATAGGTAGTTGTACATAGAATCTTTTTTAGCTCATACCCGGTGGTTGTTTCTCTGAGGCTACCCTTGCATAGGCAAACCTTCAGTCTTAAATTCAATCAGAACTAAAGTCTTATTATTCCAATATTTAAGGTGGGAAAATTCCAAAAGATATGCAACAGTAAACTGGTTATTGCTAAATCCATAATTTCCCAAATTCACCATATTCCTACTTTTACTACATTTTCTCCCTCTTCCTCTTCTTCGAAATCCCACCTCTACACCTGAGGGATCCTAGCCATACATACCAAGTAGTTATGTACTGGATGGAACAAGATTGTACGGGGACCTCTGAACATTATCTCCTGGTATGTTCAACAAATAATCCCTTAACTAACTTCCATAGAAGTTTACAGTTGGAAAGTATTTTTCAGACACCTGTAATTGTCTAAACTGACTTCAGAGAACGTGGCAATTTGAACTCCTGTATTATCTCTACTCCCTCTGGCCCCCTACTAAAATGACAAAAGAGGAATTGAAGGCTACAAACCGACAAGGACAAAGAGGACAGAAAAGGAAACAAAAACAGAAGAGAGATTTTCTTATCTCACTTGAAGTGAACAAGTGGTCATTCATTTCACAAAGCCAGAAAATCTGAAGCCCGAACCTGTAGAAGGAAAAACTAAGAAAAAGCAACCTTATTCACCTTATTCATACCACCAGAACCCCAGGAAAGCAAAGAAGGACAAGGCACCAGGAGAGTTGGATGGGTAGTCTGTATAAAGCTTTGTTGTTCACAGTCTGTGGACCAGCTACCATAGGCATCTCTAAAATGCTTGTTAGAAATACAGAATTCCAGGGGCACCTGGGTGGCTCAGTCAATTAAGTGCCTGGCTCTTGGTTTTGACTCAGGTCATGATCATAATGGTCATGGGTTCCAGCCACACATATCGGGCTCTGTGCTGACAGTGGAGCCTGCTTTAGGATTCTCTCTCTCCTTCTCTCTCTGCCCCTCCTCCACTCTCATGCATGGGCTCTCTCTCTCTCTCTCTCTCTCAAAATAAATAAATAAAATTTTAAGTTTTATTTATTTTGAGATAGAGCACATATGCACAAACAAAGGAGGGGCAGAGAGAAGGAGAGAGAGAATCCCAAGCAGGCTCCACACTGTCAGCACAGAGCCCAATGTGGGGCTTGAACTCACTAACTGTGAGATCATGACCCGAGTTGAAGTCAAATGCTTAACCAACTGAGCCACCCAGACACCCCAATAAATAAAGTAAAGAAAAGAAAAGAAAAAAGAAATCCAGGTACTGCTCCAGACCTACTAATTTGCTTAAGATTCCAAGGTGATCTGTAAACACATTAAAGGTTGTGAGGCATTGGTATAAAGAGCCGTTCAATTCCCAGAACTGCCCCCACATCCTACGGAGCCATGAAACTGCTCTCTCCCACCCCAGCAGGAGATAAGAGGTTTTCTTCTTGGCAGGCTGAACACTCAGGGCCGCTGGCATAGCTGAAGACAAGACTGAAGTGACAATGAACAGAGCTTCTGCTCAAATCTACATCATGAAGAGCAAAGCCCACAGAGCCTTTACCCTTTTCAGCTTTCCAAGGCCTAGCAACAGGCTGCCATTCCCAGCTAAACCGTGACACATTTCCCCTTAGAGGAAACCAGCTAGCCCCCAAAGAGAAGACCTACCCACACTGACATTTGGGGATTCCCAATGAAAAGTCAGTTCCTCCCTTTATTTTTTTTTTAATTTTTTTTCCAAAGTTTATTTATTTATTTTTTTTTTTTTGGGACAGAGAGAGACAGAGCATGAACGGGGGAGGGGCAGAGAGAGGGAGACACAGAATCGGAAACAGGCTCCAGGCTCTGAGCCATCAGCCCAGAGCCTGACGCGGGGCTCGAACTCACGGACCGCGAGATCGTGACCTGGCTGAAGTCGGACGCTTAACCGACTGCACCACCCAGGCGCCCCAGTTCCTCACTTTATTATGTCAACAGTAGAAAGAGAGCAAAGCACACAAATCTGACCCAGGTCAGAGAAGAAGGTAGTTTTTTAAATATAGCCTGTTTTCTGTCTCAGATTAATCTCTGGCCCAGCACCTATGATAAAAATGCCAAGTGCTCCAATCCATTGGTAATTGCTGTCTGTGACACTCAGGCAGGAAACAAAGATGTCATTCACTTGCAATATATTCCAAAAAGTGTGGGAGGGGATGTAGTCCTACAGGTAGTAAAAGGTATTAATACTATACTAACAACCAACATTTACTGAGAGATCATGATTTGTACTTTCCCTGTACTACCTCAATTACATCTTCACAACTGAGGAAAATACTATTATTACCCCGTTTCCACAGATGAGGAAAATGAGAGTAGAGGGATTCATAGACTACCAGATGAAACAGCAGATTGAATGCACACCTCCCACTCTTGCTCCCTTTAAATACATCACACACTTTATTTAAGTGAGATAGGGTAAACAGGAGAGGGGGCAAGATCTTTGCAAACCAGTAAATACACTGAGAATGGCAAATGACTTAGCAGACCCGAGAGCACTGAATCCTAAACTGGTGGTGGGGGAAACAGCAAACCAAATACTTCATAAAGCAGTACCCCTGAAAATACAAATCAAAACCACAATGAGACACCACCTCCCACCTCTCAGAATGGCCAAATATAACACAAGAAACAACAGGTGTTGGCAAGGATGCAAAGAAAGGGGAACCCTCTTGTATTATTGGTGGGAATGCAAACTGGTGCAGCCACTCTGGAAAAAAGTATGGAGGTTCCTCAAGAAACTAAAAATAGAACTACACTACCATCCAGAAATTGCACTGTTAGGTATTTACCCAAAGGATACAAAAATACAGATTCTAAGGGTACATGCACCCCAGTGCTTATAGCAATATTATCAACAATAGCCAAACTATGGAAAGAGTCCAAATGTCCATCAACTGATGAATGGATAAAGAGGATGTGGTGTGTGTGTGTGTGTGTGTGTGTGTGTATGTATATGTATATTTATGTGTATCTGTTACACACACACACACACACACACACACACACACACTGGAATATTACTCAGCCATCAAAAAGAATGAAAGCTTGCCATTTGCAATGATGTGTATGGAGCTAGAATGTATTATGCTAAGTGAAATAACTCAATCAGAGAAAGAGAAATACAATATGATTTCACTTATATGTGAAATTTAAAGAACAAAACAGAGGAACAATGGGAAGAAGGGGAAAAAGAGGAGAGAGGGAAACAAACCACCAGAGACTCTTAACAATAGAGAACAAACTGAGGGTTGATGGAGGGAGGCAGGTGGGAGATGGGCTAGATGGGTATTAAGGAGGGCACTCGTTGTGATGAGCATGGTGTTGTATGTAAGTGATGAATCACTAAACTCTACTCCTGTAACCAATATTGCACTGCATAGTAACTAACTGAAATTTACATTAAAAAAAAAAGCAGAACCCTGCAATGATCAGGAGTAAGAATTTCAGGTTCTTTTGGAAGCAGAGGTGAAAGGGAAAAGCACTAAAAATAAAGAGAATTAGCTGAAACCTTTGTTTGAGAAGCAGTTGGATCCCCCATACCTCCTCCTCCATCCCTGCCCCCTCTCTCATCTAGGAAAAAAGATGAGATTTCATACTTGGGGGGAGGGTTGGTAACAAGGTCCTTGACCTGGGGACCCCATATACAGTGAAGGGCATGAGTTCTGTACTGAAAACAGATTTCTCTCCTTGGTTCCCAGAGCACTGGCAATGGAGCACTCACCCTTCAGGCAGGAGATCATAGGAGTGTCTGCAACCCCATTAGACTCTAACTAGTGCAAGAGAAAAGGCCTAAAGACACTGACACTACAGGTTCTCCAGGAAACAGATCTCTCTACAGGGAAGTCACAGTGACAACCTGGGTTCATGGGCTTAGAGCCACCAATCCACTTGAAACAATATGCAAATATTCACTACAAGATTGGCAAAGCGCAGGATACGTGGTAGTACTCAATACTGGCGAGGATATAGGGAAGCAGACTCCCTCATACACAAGTGGTGAAAATGTAAATTGGCATAACCTCTTTGGAAACGATTGGACAGTACATTTCACAGCAATTTAACTGCTAGTGGTTTACCCTTCAGCAATTTCACTAGCAATTTACTTGCAAAAATAAGCCAAGCTATATATACAAAGATGTTCACTGAAGCATTGTTTATCATAAAAACTGAAAGAGGGGCACCTGGGTGGCTCAGTCCATTGGGCGTCCGACTTCGCCTCAGGTCACGATCTCGCAGTTTGTGAGTTCGAGCCCCATGTCGGGCTCCGTGCTGGCAGCTCAGGGCCTGGAGCCTGCTTTGGATTCTGTCTGTCTGTCTGTCTCTCTCTCTCTCTCTCTCTCTCTCTCTCTCTCCCCCCCTCCCTCACTCACGCTCTGTCTCTCTCAAAAATGAATAAACGTTAAAAAAAATTTTTTTAACTGAAAGAAAAAAAACCTTAACCACCAGTAAAAAAAGAAAAATGGTTTAAGACACTCGGTAATATACACAAACACTAAAAAGAATGAAGTAGATCTATATGTATTGATGTGGCATGATTTCCAAGGTACAGTGAAAAGTAAAAACAAATTACATGCAGAAAAGTAAATATAATCTACTACCTTTTCTATTTACAACACATATATAGGGCACATGGGTGATTCAGTCAGTTAAGTCTGTCACTCTTGTTTCGACTCAGGTCATGATCTCGTGGTTCATGGGTTCAAGCCCTTCATCAGGCTCCACGCTGACAGTACAGAGCCTGCTTGGGATTCTCCCACTCTCCCTCTCTCTCTCTGCTCTTCCCCCATTCATTCTCTCTCCCTCTCTTTCTCTCAAAATAAATAAACTTTAAAAAATAAAATAAATAAAATTAAATATGTATATATATTGATATTTACACACAGTCACACCTATTTATACAAACATACCTGTGCTTGTACTTGGAAAGAAAATTTTGTGTGCACTTCTGAAAACTTAATAATAGCTACATCTAAAGACAGAAATCATGGGTCTGGGATGGGAGGAAGATTTGTTTTTTATTGCATCCATGTGATTGATTTTTTTTTACCATGTAGATGTATTTTTCCATTTAAAAAGCAAACAAAATATTGAAAGGACATTTTAAAAGTTATTTTAAAGTCATGAAACTTTATCTGAACCCTTAGCTACTATTAGAAATAAAATATTCTAATCTAGATTCTCTCTTGACAGTGGGACTTACAAAATTAAAACCCAGCAAGTCTAAAACTAAGCTCCTGATGTGGCCACCTCACCCACAACTGCTGCCACAATGAAACACATTTCTGTTCCTACATTTCCTAATCTGACCACTCTTCATCCAGCCTCTCGTATCAGAAACGTGGAAGTTGTACAAGACTTTACCTTTCCCCTCGACCCCTATATCCAATCTCCAAATGCAATCAATTCTACCCCCTCGACTGCTCATGAGTCTACACCCAACCAGCCATCCCCTCTGCCTTAATGAACACAAGTTATCATACTTCCCCCAGATTATTCTAGTGTCCTTTTTACTCACTCTGCAGCCAGTATCTCTTGAATCCATATTCCACGCAATTGCCAAGGTGATTTCTCCATAGCCCCAGTTTGATCAGCCTTTCCCCTGCTTAAAATTCATCAGTAGTTCTTTGTCTTCTTATGGCATAATTGCAATCTGGCCCATGCCTGCCTCGTCTAAACCCACCCCCCAACTCTACCCCTTCCCCCTCAACACACAAGCCTGCCTCTTCAAATACTTGCACGCTCCTAATTTCACTATGCAGGCTCCATGTTCTTCCTTCTTCCTGAAGTATTTTTGCCCACTTCTGTACTCAATTGCCATTATTCCTCAGTGTTGTTTTGCTTAGTACCTCAACTGTGATTATGAACCCCTCTATATTTATATGAACCTCTTTTATTTTCCTATCTTCAAATCCAGGCACATAAAGAGCTCTCAGTCAATACCTGCTGAATCAATGAAGAAAGCTAAAAAAAAAACAAAAAAAAAAAACAAAAAACCACAAAAACAAAAACCCAGGTATCATTCTTTTATTTTTAACATGTTTGTTTATTTTTGAGACATTGAGAGAGGGACAGTGCACATGAGCAGGGGAGGGGCAGATAGGGCTGGGGACAGAGGATCCAAAGCGGGCTCTGTGCTGACAGCAGCGAGCCCACTGCAGGGCTCAAACTCACAAACCATGAGACCGTGACCTGAGCTGAAGCAGGACACTTAACTGACTGAGCCACCCCAGGCACCCCAACCAGGTATCATTCTAATGCAGGTGATGACAACTTCTCTAGCTTCCTATAAGGTCTTTTCTTGAAAACAGTGATTCTTGTCAATGTATCTTTTGATTGTTGTCCACGCCACTTGTTCTTCTAACTCACATATTAAAGATAACTTTAGTGAATAATGTTTTTACACGATGCCTTAACAATTAAAGCAGCCAAACGACCCACGGAGGGGCATTACCAATGAGATGTGATAAAATCAGTATAAATGGCTCAGGTAAGAAAGGAATGGCTTTCAACCAATTAAAGCTAATATAAATAAACTATAAAATATTAAAGAACAGTTCACATTCTACCTGTGGTTGGTCCTTTAAACTTGTAGCAATGTGTATAAGGGAAACACTTCAATTCATTTCACCTGGGAAAGATTCTAAATCATAGTAAATAATGTTTGCTACAACAATGGAACCAGGAAAAGAAAACTCAAACTATATAAAGCCCTTACGTGGAATGTAAAACATTCAAAGCTCAACTCATTTTCCTGTTGCCTAAATGTCCTGTAGTTGCAGAAACATTCTCCATCACCTTGACAGTTTTCTTTTGTATACAAATTTTATTTACCTGAATTATTAATGCTGCTTTGTTTGTGCCCATATCTTAATTTTCCTCTCTTCATTCACCTGTCATGAGTGTTGTGATTCACATTTCAGGAGATGATGAGCAAAATATTTCTTTGGGAAACTGGGTAGTGTCACCGATGTTTTTGTACTGGTAAGAGATTATTCTGTTTTCCCAGTTTAAAAAAAAACAGCATTTCTCCTTTTTTTTATAAACTGTCAATCACTGAAATTACACATTTAACTGTATCGAATGGATAAAAGATAGACTTTAAAGTGCGGATTTTGTGTCAGAGGAGAAAAAATAGTACACACAGAATCCAGTGAACAAGCAATTCGCAATATAAAATATGTGTCTTCAGGAAAAATTCCTCAGGCCAAGCATAGCAAACAGCAATTAGTAATGTTCATGAGAGTATTATGTTCATCATACAGCTAAAATGTTCATGTTTTTGCTAGTATCACCTGATGTAATACACAACATTGAGTCTCAAAACCTATTTTATTTAGCCAGACGTTTTGCTGAAGCAAAAGTTGTAGACAGAAATACTCAAGGACTGAGATGATAGCAAGGCAAAGTAGTCAACTGTCATTGAAAAGGAAGGGGGCGATTAACAGTCTTTCACATTTTCTGTTTAAAAATGTGCTTGTAGTTTATTATTTTACAATCAACTAAACTGTAATAACTGAAGAGGAAGAGAAAGTAAATCAGTCTTTTGGCAAGAGTTCCCTGCAACTTTTTAGGAAGAAAAAGGTCTCACCAGCTCCCAATGAAATTACAAAGATTCAGGTGAGATTTTAGAAGACCATATGTACAAACACCCTATGATTTCAAACAGATAAGCTCATTGGGAGGAAAAAAGTTTTGTCTTTGATTTCTTTTAGAATGATAAAATGAAAGGGACAGTAATACATATTTTAAGCCCTGTGAATTCACAATGGGGCTTTAGAATAAAGAGGTAAAAACCTTTGAACTAACAAAGGTCCATCACCATGCACTTTTTTTTTCACACAAGCGACTTGTGAAGGAAATTATGCTAGATGGAGGGACCAGCTGGCTCTTGCCACTATACCTTTAGCAACATAACCCATTTCCAGACTGTATCAATCCAGCCAGAATGGACCATATCATTGACTTCTGTTGGACCTCTCCTTTTATCGCATAGAGCTGTTTTTTAGTCCAGTGCCCTGTGAAAGCATTCACTCACTGGCTTACATCTGAGTATCTCTTTGTACTGACCCAAAGCCTGAAGTCTACAGACTGCATTAAGTTGATTAAAGTAGTCCCAGAGACTACCTAGGCTTTTATACTGCCCTTAGATTAAAGAAAGGAAAAAAAAAAAAAGCCTCTTCTTCTGAGGACATTTCAGTTTTGGTTGGGGAGGTAATTTGGATGAGGTGTTGGGTTTTCTGGAATTTTTTTCTAGTTTCCCTTATTTTTCCTGTAATTGCCAAAGAACTGCACAAAAACACAAAGGCCCTTATATCAGAAAAAGACAGGAGGCTTTTATTACAAATGATTTCTAATTACTCCTTTGTTCCAAAGACAGCAGTTACAGCTATTGAAACAAGAAGCCATCACTATGTCTTAATGAAGCATTCCTCTTGGGCCCTGGGAAAAGAGCCCTATGTAAGTATTAGTAAGTTCCCTAAATGTAACTGAATGGAAATGGCTCCTTGGTCAAATTCAAAATCTAAAGGAAAAACTGGAGGCCAAAAAGTCAAATAGTCTGCATGTGAACTAATCACAAGCCCAGGAAAGAATCAAGAAAATGAAATGGGACACAGCACTATCTGATGTGTATTCTCTAGCATGCTGGAAAAGGTAAAGCATAGTGGTTAAGAACATGGGGACAAGAGTTGAACCCCTGGGCTAATTTGAATAGCTTCACCAATTATGTGACCTTGCATAAGTTAATGTCAAAAGTTCAGTTTTCTAAACTGTAAAATTGAGGATAATAACAGTATCTACCTTGTTGGGCTATAAAAGAAAAAAGAAAAGACTTTAAGAGAAAAGTTATCCTGAGTATTTAGTGCAATTCTTGGTACATAGTAACACTTTAACAATTTCTATTCCATATGAAATATTTTCTAAAGTTCAATGAGGCAAATTTAGAAGTAACACATAGTATGGTTTAAGACACTAGGCTTAGCTCCAAATGATCTGGATTTTAGTGCTGGCTGTGCCATTTATTTGCTATGTAACTACAAGCCAATTTTGAAGCCTCAATATCTTCATCTGTAAAATGAGGGAATTACACTAGATTATAGATTCATGTATCCAATGCCTTCTCAGCACCATCACTCTATATGTTCAAAATTGAATTACTGCTATTTCCCTGAACTCTGTTCCACTGGGCCAAAAAATAACTTTTCTTTCTCTTTCCTAGCCCTACATCGGAATAAACTTTTCCATTTCAGTAAACAGCACTGCCGTTTACCTAGTCCTTCAAGAAAAAAACCTTAAAGTCATCCTTGACACCTCTTTTTTTTCCCTATCCCATACCAAACCCAATAGCAAGTCCTATTGGCACCTACCCACAATACATATCCAGAATTTGACTACATCATCTCACATCCACAGCTGTCTTTCTACTCCAGATCACCATCATCTCTGCCATGGATTACTGCAATAGCCTTCTCCCTGTTGGATTGTACCTTTTACAATTATGAAATATTCTTCTTATTACCAATAGTGCTTTTTACCTTAAAGGTCTACTTTGTCTGATATCAGGAAAGCTGAAACAGCTTTCTTTGGTCAGTGTTTTTAAGCTTATCTTTTTCTAGCCTTTTAACCTTTCTATGTCCTCAAATATTTGCATTCTTTATTCTCTGTAAGCAGCATGTAGTTAGGTTTTATATTTTCATCCAGTCTTACAATTTGTCTCTTACATGGAGGCATTACAACTTATACCACAGCAATACAAGAGATTATAAGAGCTACTATGTACAACTTAATGCCAAAAAATTAGACAACCCAAAAGAAATGGAAAAAAATCCTAGAAACACACAACTTAGCAAGACTGAATGAAGAATGAATTCTTCCAAAAAATCAAAGAGGAGAGAAACTCATGAACTCATTTTATAAGGCAAGATTCATCCTTACACCAAAATTGGAAAGGATAAAACTAGAAAAGAAAACTACAGGCCAATATCCTTAATAAATACAGATGCAAAAATTCTCAAAAACAAATTCTCAATAAAATGCTAGCAAACTGAATTCAGTAGCACATTAAAAGGATCATTCACCATGACCAAGTACGATTTACACCTGAGATGCAAGGATGGCTCAACATATGGAAATCAGTCAATGTGATACATCCCATTTAGAATGAAAAAGAATCATATCATCATCTCAATAGACACAGAAAAAACACCTGACAAAATTCAACATCCATTCATGATTTAAAAAAAAAAAAACCTCTTAACAAATTAGACATAGCAGGAACACATCCCAACATAATAAGGATATGTAACAAGCCCATAACTAACATCATACTAAATAGTGAAAAGATGAAAGCTTTTCCTCTACGATCAAGAACAAGACAAGGGTACCCCCTATGACCACTCCTATTCAACACAGTACTGGAAATCCTACATAGATTTGCAGACAACATGATTTTATACATAGAAAATCCTAAAGACTCAACCAAAAAACTGTTGGATACAATCAATAAAGTCAGTAAAATTGTAGGATACAGAATAAACATACAAAATCAGTACCATTTCTATACACTAACAAAATTTCTGAAAAAGAAATCGATCTCATTTACAATAGCATCAAAAAAATAAAATACTTAGGAATAAATGTAACTAAGGATGTGAAAGAGCTCTATTCTAAAAATCATAAGACATTGGTAAAAGAAATTGAAGAAGACACAAGTAAGTGGAAAAGTATCCATGTTCATAAATTGGAAGTATTAGTATTATTAAAATGTCACTACTATCAAAAGCCATCCATAGAGTCAATGTAATCCCTATCAAGATTCCAAAGGCATTTTTTTTACAGAAGTAGAAAAAAACACTCCTAAAATTTGGAACCACAAAATAAACCACAACAAATTGGTACAGCCAGTATGGAAAACAATATGGAGAATCTTCAAAAAATTAGGAATGGAACTACCATAAAATCCAGCAATTCCACTTCTGAGAAACAGAAGGTATCATAATTCCTGATTTCAAGCTATACTATAAAGCTGTAGTACTCAAAACAGTATAGTACTGGCATAAAAACAAATAGGCCAATAGAGCAGAATCAAAAGCCCATAAATAAACCTAAGCATGTATGGCAAACTTATATTTGCTACCAGAAACATGAATACTCAATGGAGAAAAGACAGTCTCTACAATAAATTGTCACAATGGGATAATTAGATATTCATGTATAAAAGAATAAAAATGGATCCATTTATTACACACAAAAATTAACTCAAAATAGATTAAATAATTAAATGTAAGATCTGAAACCATGAAATTCCTAAAAGAAAACATAGGAATAAAGATCCTTGACATGAGTCATGGCAGTGATCTTTTTGGATATGACACCTATCTGATGAAGGTTAACATCTAAAACATAAATAAGTTGTACAACTCAATAGAAAAAAAAAACCACAAAAACAAAAACAGAAACAGAAACAAATAACCCAATTAAAAAATGGACAAAGGACCTGAATAGACAGTTCTGCAAAGAAGATACAAGAAAAGCCATTAGGTACATGAAAAGATAATCAACATCACTAGTCCTACAAATTAACATACACATTAAATACAAATTAAAACCACAATGAGATATCACCTTACACCTGTTAGAATGGCCATCATGAAAAAAATAAGAGATAACAAATGAATGGCATGAATGTGGAGAAAAGGTGGATTACTATTGGTGGGATTACAAATTGGTACAGCCAGTATGGAAAACAATATGGAGAATCCTCAAAAAATTAGGAACAGAACCACCGTACAAGCCAGCAATTCCACTTCTGAGAATATATCCAAAGGAAACATTAACTCAAAAAGATACCTGCACCCCTATATTTATAGCAGCATTATTTGCAATAGCCAAGACATGAAAACAATTTAAGTGTCCATCAGTGAATGAATATGGAATATTATTCAACCATAAAAAATGAGGAAAACCTACCATTTGTGACAACATGGATGAAACTTGAAGGCATTTTGCTAAGTGAAATAAATCAGACAAAGACAAATTCTGCATGATCCAATATGTAGAATCTAAAAACAAACAAACAAAACAAACACAAACCAAGCTCATAGAAAAAGTTATCAGACTTGTGGTTACCAGAGGCAGGGGGTGGGAAGAAGGGGAATTGGAGGAAGATAGCCAAAAGATACAAACTTCCAGTTATGAGATAAATAAGCACTAGGGATGTAACGCACAACATGATGACTATAGCTAACAGTGATGTATGATATGCAGGAAAGTTGTTAAAAGAGTAAATACTAAGAATTCTTACCACAAGAAGAAAAAATTTCCCCTTTATTCTTTTCCTCTTTCTTTTCTTTTTATTCTATTAATTTGAGAAGATGAATGTCAGCTGAACCTACTGTGGTAAGCATTTCACAATATACGTATTGTATATTGTACCATCATATTGTACATCTTCAATTTATACAGTGATGTGTGTCAATTATTTCTCAGTAAAACTGGGGGGTAGGGTAAAGATGCTATTCCATTGCCTTCTGATTTCCATGGTCTAAGTCAACAAGTCAGCTGTAAGTCTTGTTCTTTGAAAGTAATCTTTCTCTGGCTTAATTTTTTTTTTAAACATTTATCAATGTTTTTGTGTCTTAAATGTTTATTTGTTTATTTTTGAGAGAGAGAGAGAGAGAGAGTAAACAGGAGAGGGGAAGAGGGAGAGAGAGAATCTCAAGCACACTCTGTGCTGTCAGTGCAGAGTTGATGTGGGGCTTGAACTCACGAACCATAAGATCATAACCTGAACCAAAATCAAGAGTCAGATGCTTAACCAACTGAACCACCCAGGCACCCCTTTCTCTGGCCTAATTTAAGACTTTCTCTAATTTTTAATTTTTTTTATGTTTTACTTTATATTTATGAGAGAGAGACAGAGGATGAGCAGGAGAGGAAAAGAGAGTGGAGACAAAATCTGAAGCAGGCTCCAGGCTCTGAGCTGTCAGCACAGAGCCCGATGTGGGGCTTGAATTCACAGGCAGTGAGATCATGACCTGAGCTAAAGTCAGACGCCCAACCGACTGAGCCACCCAGGCACCCCACTACTCATTAGGTTTTAAGCAGTTTTATATATGAGATTCCAGATACTGTTTTCATTGTATTTATACTACTTAAATCTGTGGATTGATACTTATAATAGTTTTGGAAAACTGGTAGTCATTAACTCTTCAAATTAACTCTCCGAATATCACTTATACTCTAATCTCTCCTCATTTCCTTCTGGGACTTCCGTTACGTGTCCTTTTCAGAATGTCCCTTTTGCACTTACCTGTTTTTGTATTATTTTTCTCTCTGTGCTTTTGTGTGGGTATTTTCTATTGGCTTGTTTTCCAATTCCAAAAAAACCATAGAGTCTCTAGAAAACCTTTTTTTATTTCAGCAATAGCAAGGGCAGCTATTGGGAGAATCAATCTTTTCAAGCCAACCCAAGATTGAGCTGGACTAGGGCTGTGATGAAGTTTTGGGAAAGCCCAATCTAGTTCTCTCGATCCTGTTCCTAAGGCATGATTTCCCAGGACTTTTAATTATAACCTTGGGACGACTTTGATTTACCAAATCTGAAAGTCTGAGATAGATTCAGTTCTTCTCTTCAGAGGTTTACCACTTAGCTCTTTAGCTTTCTACTCCACACAGCTTCAAATGGGGCAAATGTCTTCAAAGAAAGATGAGATAATGTGTCGGAGATTCCTTAAATCTCCCCTTTTGTTATTTTAGCCTCAAAAAAGCCCAAATTTCTGCTGGTTTCTCTGCCTCCCAGGAATGGTCTCTTGCCAAAAGCCAGGTCTGGATTTTAAAACTCTAGATGCGCTCAGATTTAGTAAGTATCTCAGATTAAAAAGTACCTGTAGATCAATTCACCACTCTTTCTAGAGAATTCATCCTTGCCTACTTTCCTTTTAATCCTCCTCCCCAGGAATGCTCTTTGTTTCCTGAGCATCACAAGACTATGAGATATTTCACTCTACTTTTTGGAAGCTTTCAAACTAGCTCCTTAATCTCCTGTAAAGCTTCAAAACTCAGCAAATGTCTTATAGGGAAAACTGGCCATGCATCTGACATCTCCCCAGTCTTGAATTTTGTCACTCTAGCTTCACACAACCACTAAAACCTTTATTTTCCCAGAAGTAGGTTCAGCCTGGGACAAATTCTGATCCTTAGGCCATGCCTACAGTCATCACCTGCCCTCAGAGGGGGATAATCATCAGCTTCTCTCTCTGAAACTGTAGTCTAACTTGTCCTCCCATATCTCTCGGGCACTTTTTATATCATCAGTTTTAAAATTCACCCAGTTTTTCATAATTGTTTTCAACAGGAACACTGCCTTGCCACAATCTATAGCATCATGCTCAAAAGGAGAAATCTACACAAATCTCCTAAAAGTCTTTGCTGCTTCCATTCTGGCCACAGTGTAAGCTATTTGCCACACAGAAACCAGGACGATCCTTTTAAATCATAAATCAGATCATGTCACTCCCACTGCACTTATAATAAAATCCAAACTCCTTATCATGTCTTCAAGGACCTATATGTTCCTGTCCTGATACCTTCCTAACCTCATCTCTTAGCTTTCTTCTCCTTGTTCACTGCACTCTAGCAGAGTGAACAGAACATGACTACTGGATACATATTGTGGGTAACTGCTCCAGGCCTTCTAGTTATTCCTCAAGCACACTTACTGGAAATCCATTCCTGTCCCCATCCCACTCTATCCCATTACATACTCTGTATAAGACCAGGGACATTGTCTACCTTGTTCCATACTTTACTCCCAGCACCTAAAATAGTGTCTGGCCATATTATAGATATTAGATAAATATTTACTTAATAATTGAATGAATAAAATCAAAGCCAGTTCGGCTGAAATGTGGCTGGGGCTCTGAAGCCCTAACAATTACCTCATCTTTACTGATGATGATAACCTAGTTAATTTAGAATTGACCACATATTTTTCATAAAATTTTAATTAAACTCTTAGAGGAATACTGAAACATATACAAAGCAACATGGGGTTCCAAGTATCACAGTTTAGAAATGAAATGGATCACTAAGATTCCTTCCAGTTCTAATAGTCTAGCCAAAAATAACATATTAGGGGAAAAATGACAACTGAATGTCCTAAAAGATCTGTTTCACTGATACTGTTGTTTTTTTTTTTTTTCTGGCAAGAAAGATACATGCCCTTAAATGCCATAATAATCAAGAAAAACTATGTTCTTACTTTACAGCTCCAACTTATTTTCTAGTGAAACCTTTTTGATTCAGTGTCAGGTTTTAGAAACCCAACTGAAATTAGTTCTAGGCTTCTTTCTGAACAAAAAGGACACTCTTCTCCAGAATGCATTAGAATCTATACAATTAGATATGCTTGTGGCAATTTCACACGTGTGGCTTAAGTTTTTGCAGGTTTGCAGTTTGGGTCCTTAAGAGCTTAGGCACAGAGTTATATAAGTTTCATCTGTGGGTAAGAAGGAAAAATAAAATAAAATAAAATAAAATGTTCCCACTGACCTATGCTCTACTTTCCCTGCAGATAAAAAGGGACTTCTGTTTATGGAACTTCACAAAAGTAATGACTACATAACGTCCAAAGAACTCTAGTCCCTGGAAAGAAGTGCATTTCATCAAATTAGGTCATTAGTAATCATTCACACAGACCTGGTATTTTCTTCTCACCTCCATGAAAAATATCAGTTTGTTCTTTGTGTGTGTGCAACTTCCCATTATTCCTCAGGACAAGATTTCCCTGAAGTACCAGTTTAGAAGATGCAAGGGCTGTTAGGTACACCTTTGGTACCTATCCCTTTTCACTGCAATACATATCTTTCATGATTTTATTGACCAAAGTAGGGCATGATTTGGTTTATTTGCTTAAATAAAATAACATAGAAAGGATGAGTCATTATAAAGATAAAACTTAATCAAGCTAAAACTTAAAATGAGAAATAATTACCTCAGACTATGGAAAAATTATTTGGGGACAACCTAATTCCATAACCAGAAGGTAAATTATGGGTGAGATAATGAAAAAAATTTTGGTGTTTATTCTTAGCTCATCTTATTAGCATCATCAAATATTATGGTAACACCAATCAGAGCCCACAACTAATACTGTATATCTAAAAAAAAAAAATCAAGGTAATTTGAGATTTACACAAGTTCTACTGACTTTTTACAATTAACCTTGATGCATTTTTAACTCTCAAGTACTCATGTTATATATAGGTAATCACCTATATATATATATATATATATATATATATATATATATATATATATATATAGCAAAACACCTGAGAATTTTTCATGACTAACACAGTTAGACTTCTCAGAGACAAAGATGATTTCTTTTCAAATTAGCCTTTAGGATTCAGATACTTAAAATGCTTCTTACTTCTGGGATCAAAATTGAAAACACTTTGACTCTAGATTTTTAGGAACATGGTAACCAAATTAATAAAAACTGTTACTTCTCACTTCTAAGGGCTAGCCTATAAATCAGAAGTTTCAAATGGTGACCAGGAGAGACCAAATTCAACACACAGATAAGTTTTATTTGATCTACACAGTGATTTTTTTAATTTGAATTCATTATCAACATTTAAAAGTCAGGAAATTTCACTTTAAAAATCCAGGTATCAAGCTTTTCTTGAGAAAGACCATATAGGCTGTGCTCTGCACAGAGAATCAACCTAAGTAGTAAGTGAGGCTGACATGCAACACATACGTATTTGTTGTGCCAGGTCTGTATCCACAAAATGAAGGAGTGCCTTTATCTAATTTGTAAAAAGGTGCTACACAGTCTGGAATGATACTGACTCCAGGCCTTCATTCCCACATGGTAGCAATTACCTGCTGCCTGACAAAGAATGTAAGTTTGAATTTATTCCAGTCCCCACCACTCCCTATTACCCACCTGCTTCACTATGTTTGGGGATCTGCCTGGTTTCTATATAGACATTTCAGTTTACAACTTTTGGTCATCATAAAAAGGAAATGATATTTTTGATTTATTCATCTAAATAATGTAAGTTTAGATTCATGTTGCAGAGGTAGGGTGTTCAGCTCCTGATAACAATACAGATACTCAGTAATCAGGCTTTACAATGAGATAGATCTGGATATCTGTCTAACATTGGAAAGTTATAGGAACTTTCATGTATCAATTTCTTTATCTGGGAAATTAGTCTAATATTACCTATTTTGTGTAAACTAAATGAGATTACATGTAATATAATGTCTAATTATAATGTAATAATTAGTCTAATATTACCTATTTTGTGAAGACTAAATGAGATTACATGTAATATAATGCTTAGTGTATGTTAAGTACTTTTTTAAAGTGTGATTTCATGTTAAATGCTGGAATGACACCCTCTCTCTGGCCCTGAAGAAAAGGGCCTTGCGAGTTATTTCTGGAATCTTAAATTTCATGAATATTTGTTCAAATTTATTAGACTAGAAAGCATAAAGCATGAAGGCAGGGATCATGTCTACCTTTCATTATTTTCTCCCCAACACTGGCACACAGTAAGAACTTTAAACTTGCTAGTAGGATAAATAAAAAATGAAACGACTTTCCAGGCTGCACTGGGAGTTGGGAAAAGAGCAAACTCCTTCTCACTCCCTAATCCATGGCATACTTTTCCAACATGAATCGGGAGATACAATTAAAATAGTATTCAATGTCAAATGAAAGGCAAATGAAATATGCAGGTGAACAGTGTAAACAAAATTAAACATTTGTCTTGGGTTGACGTAGATTTTCCTGGTCAATTAAACTGTATGATATCATGATACATTAAAGCAAAAACAGGAAGGGTCCAACCACCCCCACCATTTAAGATGCACAAGGAGGCTATTAATAAAAGCATTAACTCAGGTCATGTGATCCAGAAACCCAATGAAAGAGCTACCAACTGTCACTTTTCAAGTGGCCCCAGGAAGAATAGGGTAACAGATGACTAAAAGATATTTAAAGATAAGAATTTTGGAGCCTAATGCACTCTTTATAAAAGAATGGGCCAAGGGCAGAGTTCAATGACTTCTGAACACTGTCTCCTCTTTAAAATAAAACAAAAACAACAAGTTGGTGTGCCCAGAAGACTAAGCTACTCAATTGTCCTCTGTGGACAGAAATACACTGAGACTTTGCCAGGGTTTCCTCAATGAAAAAAATAATAATAAAGTAGTTGACACCTTCTAGTTAGCCAGCTTGAATCTAAAATGTAAAGGCAAGTGAGATTTGTTTTTTTAACCCTTTCTTTGAAAGCATGCAAACTGGTATGATATACTTTAGTTATCCAGGACCCTCATTTTTATATTAGTGCAACTAGAAAAGGGATGCTACCTCCATGTGTGCAATGTAGCACAAAGGTATGATCACTGAGGCATACAACCAGAATGTGTCAGTTCAGAGGGGAAAAAAATCTCCCATCTCTGGCAAAATATTTTACACTAAAATCTATAGCTATTCCATTGCAAGACTTACTAAGTAATATACCCAGGGGAGAACGTGCTTCATGTTGCAATAATAATAAGGTCTGGTTTGTACAAGGAATGGTTTGATCTACCCTCTTTTTAAAGGATAATGAAATTTTTTAGCTGTTCAAAAACTGGGTAATTTGTGATCATATATTCCCTAATATGGAAGGTTCTAGTGGCTTCACTTTAATCACCTAGGTCTTATGCCGTTGGAAAAAAAATATATTAGATGTTGCTTTGATACATAAATGCTTTGTTTTTTAAAAAAGAAAAGAGATTTTTCTATTTCTACCAGTGAAAAGGCTATGAGCAGAGCTGCCATTCGTTGACTCCTGTTATTTGAGTAGGTGCCTGTAAAGGGCCAGGTGGTGTTTATGCAGATGACTGAGCAAGTTACAATGTGTTCTTCCTTTTGGATAAAACATTAGTGTATCAGATGTGACAAATCAGATGTTCATCTTCCGCACTTCTGCATTATTTTACATTGAGAATTAGATGATGTGCTGGCTTAGCTTTTTGCTTTTCTTTTTTTCTTGAGAATGAGTTCATAAATAAAGTTCTCTCTACACCCTGCATAATCACAGTCTCACAGAACAACTAACTGGCTAGGTAATATGATAATTACAGCCATATCTATCTTGCATTGTACAAGAGAAAAAGCACGTGTTCTGGGTAACAAAAAGCACACCACTCATATCCTCTAAGAGCTATTTAATATGTTACCCATCCTTATACTCTCACTGTCAAAGAAAAACATGATCTTCTCATTCTGACATCATGGGGTGAGCCACCTGAGGAAATTAGCATCCTAGAAATGGATGCTAGCATCCATGTCCACCTAGGAAGTTAGCATCTTCTGAGCACCAACATGCAAGGCTCAAAACCGTTCTCCACTTGTACAAAGCAAATGCCTACTTCCAATCCAAAGGGATACCTTTGGTAGGTTACATAGAATTTTTAAATCAGACTTTAAAAGAGCCCCCAAATCATTTTTAAATGAACTGACAACACTCCCATCTGTAGAGACAGCATTGCCCCCACTTAGTATCACCATGCTTTCAAACCCCTCCAACTCCCCCTGGCTACTCTCCACACTACCATTTTGTCCAAGAAAAGACAGCCAGAGAATCCCCATGAAGACAGATTTCCAAAAAGAACAAATGAAAGCTTGCATTGTTTTGTGTACTCGAAATCTTTATTTTGAGAGCTCCTGTGAAGAATTAGAATAGCACTCAGTGTGGCTAGGGAGAAATTAATAGATTAAGGTAAGTGAATAGCTTAAGAACTCTTAAAGTTTTATTAATGCTCTCAATTCATGCATTCACTCAACAAATATTTATTGAGCTTCTATCATATGCAGTTCAAGATAAGGCCTTTTTAACCAGGGGACAATGACAGAGGAGTTATAAGCATATAAGAAAAACACAAATATACTAAAGAAATTTCAGAGGGTAAGTGGCATCACAGAAGAATTTATAGAAAAGATGTTTTTTGCTGAACCCTGGAGGATGGACAGGCTCTAAGACATGAAGAGTAGCTGGAAAGAAAGAAGGATAGGAGGAAGGCCTCATAATTCCACACCTCTAATAACGTATGACTACCACGCCACCACTATTAATAATAATTTTATTATTTATGTGCAATAAGTACTATTAGCATTCTCATTTTACAAATAGAAAGGGAAGAGAGATTAACTAACTTGCCCAAAGTCACTACAAGAATGTGGAAAAACGGGGCGCCTGGGTGACTCAGTCAGTTAAGCGTCCAGCTTTGGCTCAAGTCATGATCTCATGGTCTGTGAGTTTGAGCCCTGCGTTGGGTTCTGGGCTGACAGCTCAGAGCCTAGAGCCTGCTTCTGATTCTGTGTCTCCTCTCTCTGCCCCTCCCCTGCTCATACTCTGTCTCTCTCAAAAATAAACATTAAAAAATTAAAAAAAAAAAAAAGAATGTGGAAGAACTGAATTCTAAGCAAAACAGTCTGGACTCCAGAGCCCATGCTTATGACTATGCTCTATTACCACAGAATGAGCCACGCTGTGGACCTTCCTGAGGCTCACATGGCTGTTGGCAGAAGTCAATTCCTTGTATTGCAGGACTGAGGTCCACCTTTCTTGCTGGCTGTCAGCTGGGGGCCAGTCTTAGCTCCCAGAGACCCTGCAGTTCCTTGCCATGGGGCCCCCTCACAATATAATAGCTTACTTCTCTCCAGCCCAGGAGAATCTCTCTCCAGAGTGCTAAAACAGAGTCCATTATAATCAAGGAAGTGATTATCCCATCACCTCTGCCATATAATGCAACCGAATTAAGGAAGTGACTTTCTCATCATAAAAACAGACCCCATTCATGCTCAAGAGAAGGAGATTATTTATGCAAAGCATGTATACCAGGGAATCTTGAGGGCCATCTTAGAATTCTATGTGCTGCAGTGTGTTCCCAGAAGCACATCCTGGGACAAGGATTGATATGAAAGTTATTTTTGAAGAAGCTTTCCAAGAAAAAACAGCAAAGGAATGGGGAAGTGGGCAAAAATGTTAAGGGAGCCGAACAGGATGCCATTACTCAGCAAAGTCTCATGAGGGATAACCTTAACTCAATTCCACCAGTGGGTTGCACCGTTTAGGTTACAACTAAGGGCTGTCCAGATCCAGAGTGAGGGACCTGGATTATTATAACCCCGTCCCAACTGGCCATTGGTTTGGGGGCTATCTGCCAAGGATGTAAATTCCTAGACTTTTCGGGCATTTGCAGGCAAACTATACACTCACAGCCTAAAAGCAGCTTTCTGGCAAAACAATGCAGGTGCTGGCTGTCAGGAGTGAAAGCCTCTGGGGGTCAACATGAACAAAATGGCAAAGGGATCTGAAGAAATAGTAGGGGAATGTTAAAATCATCTGTTACATGAACTTTTGATAAACAACTTTTAAGTATCAAAATTACATCATTGTGTTGTAAAAGAAATTACATGAATGTAATAAATTGTTTAATGAAATTGTGTAGACTTCTGGTTTTGTCAAAATAATAAGCTAAGTTAATATGGATACCCCCCCCACATACATACAATATAATACAGAAATGCAGAATAAATCTGAAAAGAAGCTGAAAATGATTCTTTAAACCTCTGTATGAAGCCTTGAACACACTCTCAACCTGAACATGCACAAAATCTACCAGAATCAGCACAGCAAAGGCTTTGAGGACTGAACCTCTGTAGACCAACAAGGAAGGTGCACAAACTGTGAAAACCAGAATAGCGCTGCAGAGTCTTTGAAAACTAAACTGACATCTAAGCCCACAGAAACCAAGTCAGGACTTGAAATATAAGTCTCATGGTGTTAACTGCTTGCTTTTTAAAAAAAGAGAAGCAGCAGCAGCCGACCCCATTCTCCAGATTTTAACTGAGCCCCGAATCTCAAAACACAGTATTCAAAATGGCCAACACACAGTCCAAAATTATTCAACATGCAAAGAACTAGGAAAATCTAAACAACTGAAAGAAAGAGGCAATCAACACACACCAACACTAAGATGACCACAAATATTGGAATTATCAAACCAAAAAAAGCTATGGCAGTTATTATAGCCAGGCCACATGGAGTAAGGGCAAACAACTACCTAGAAACAAATGGAATTTAGGCATTTTCAGTAAAGAAATAGAAGCTACACAATAAGTACTAAGTGAAAATTCTAAAACTGAAAAATACAATAACAGATTTTTTTTAACTCAATAGACAGATCTCAGTAGTAGTACAGAGATAAGAGAGCCAGTAAACTTGAAGACAGATCAGTAGAAATTATCCAATCAGAATAACAAGGGGTGAAGGTTCAATAAGAAACAAAGCTTCATATTGGAACAATATCACAAGGTCTACTATTCATCCTCCTGGAGTCCCAGAAGGAGGGAAAAGAAAATGGTACCGACAAGTATGTAAATAATGGCTGAAGATGCCCCAAATTTGGTGAAAGACATACATTTACAGATCCAAGAATCTCAGTAAACCAAAGAGGATACATTTAAAGAAAACCATGCCAAGACATATAATTAAAATGCTAAAAGCTTTACCCAATTCTGCTTTCCTCACCCTTCACAGGTATGTCTCCTGAAAACACCCCACCACAAACCTCCACATATAAATACCAGAGTCTCAGAGCCTGCTTTCTGGGGAATCCCACCTGTGATAATAGCAAAATTAAGTCTGCCTCTAGAGAGGCAGAGGAGAGGATGGAATTTGAGACATGAATAGGAGAAAGTTTACAAGCTTAACCTGGGTATCTATTATATTATTTTACTTTTTGTATGTTTGAAATAGTTTACAATTTCGAAAAACATATGTATGTCTCCAGCAGACATTGTGATACATATCACAGTAATTTAAGCCAATTATTTCTGCCAGTCACATAGTAACTTCTAGAAAATCCACAGTATGCAATGTAGTTAATAATCTGGACCAAGGGTGGGACGAAACTTTTAAATATCGAGATGTCAAGTGAAATTGTCTTAAATGTACTTAGCTAATTTTTTCTGAAAGTCGCTTGTAAAAAATATTTTTAAAGTCTAGAGAGAAAAATAACTCTGCAATAAAAACAAATATTCTATTCTTACAAGACCAAAATGATAGACTTTTCTAACAGAATTTCCTTTCATTAGGTTTTTAATAGCAATTTGAAAGAAAGACAGTATCAAAAAGAGGTTTAGGCTGCCACTGACACCTCGGGTCCTGGCAATGTACACCCCTTGGGCCACACCAGTAGGCCAGCCTGTCCAGCCTTTACCATGCTGGTCAAAAAAGGCACCAAGTGCATCAAATACCTGATTTTTGGATTTAACTTCATTTTTCTGGCTTGCCAGGATTGTATTCCTTGCCATTGGACTTAGCTCTGAATCGACTTTGAGGCCAAGAGCACCTTGGAGCTGGAAATAATCATTCCAGCTTCTACACTGGAGTATATATTCTGATTGCAGCTGGTGCCCTCAGGATGCTGGTGCGGTTTCTCGGCTGCTAGGCTGCTGTGCAGGAGCCCCAGTGCATGCTGGGATTATTCTTTGGCTTCCTCTTGGTGACATTTGCCATTGAAATAGCTGCAGCCAGCTGGGATATTCCCACAAAGATGAGGTGATTAAGTCCAGGAGTTTTACAAGGATACCTACACCAAGCTGAAAACCAAGGACAAGCCCCAGCGGGATGCTAAAAGCCATCCACTCTGCATTGGACTACTGTGGTTTGGCTGGAGGAGTGGAACAATTTATCTCCGACATCTGCCCCCAAAAGGATTTACTCTCAAACATCCCAATGAAGCACTGCTCTGAGGCCATCAAAGAGGTCTTTGACAACAAATCCCACATCATCAGTGCATGGGCTTTGGGATTGCTGTGGTGATAATATCTGGAAGTCTTCAGTATGACCCTGTGCTGTGCTATCCACAGGAGCCGAGAGAGAATCTAGAGTCAGATTGTGCCCCTGAAAAGCAAAGTTTACCCCTGGAGGTGGGTGATTATTTCCTTGGGTGTTTTTTCCCCCCGGGAGTCGGGGGGGATGCACTAACTTTAGTATTAATTCTGCATTTCTAAACAAAAAAAAAAATTATCCTATGTTTGTCTTTTTGATGCTTTATTCAATACTGGTATTCACAGTAGCTTTGGTTTGTATTTTTTGGTTATTTGGTTTTGCTTATGTTAAGCAGAAATCCTGAAATGAAAGGTATCACATTTGCTATACTGTAGACAAAAGATATTGTACACAGAGAATTTTTTTACTTTAAATAGATTTTAAAATGTCTATCACATTTAATCAAGTTGTAACTTATGTTGAAGAAAATTTCATACATAATAAAAGATTATATGACAATTAAAAAGTTTATATTGCACTCTTATATTATTTCATGTTATCAATAAAATGTCTTTAGTTATGAATCCTCACGTTCCATGGCCACAACATGAAAATGAGCCATAATTTCACCCTTTCACTACTTTACATATTAGTCCTTGGAACTGTTCAAATTACAGGATGGCAAATCAAAAAACTGGTAGGGAAAACTGCTATCTTGAAACTTTACGGAAGTGAAAAAGCTGTTGGCCCTATGAATCACCAGGCGATAAATTCACCTTCTGCCTCCTCACCCTACTCACAGATTCCAAAACTAGCTGAGGACATTGGAAAGAGCCTGCTTAGTAAGAAATCTTTCTCTCTTTCTAATGTGTGCACACGCATGCACACGAGTACACACACACATACACACATGTGGCTTCAAGTTCACAAGCCTGCCAGCAGAGTGGGTGTGGAGAAGGGAAAGGATCTCTAAAAGCCATATATATATGTTCCAAAAAAAAAAAAAAAAAAACCCAAAAACCAAAACTGCCCACAAGGACTGAACTTCCAGGAGTACAGATATATGAAGGACAGAGTAAGCAAAATTCTGTGTTTGCAGAATAGATTAAACATCAAAAAGAAGAGACCAAAAAGATATTCTCCTTAGAGTAAAATCTTTTGTTTAGTTATTTTTAATGCTTTCCCACAGAGAATAGAATATGAAACCAGGGAGCCCAATCTTATCTGAGAGAGAGAGCATTAAAGGGCATAAGAAAGAGGACTCAAGAGTTATTCAATGGACGAAAGATTGAAGAGCTTTGGTGGTATTTTTTTCCAGAGGACGACTTACACTACAGGAGCCTGAGGGAAAGAGTAAGAAGTCTTGGATAAAGGCTAAGACTGGTAAGCAAGTCTTGAGCTAAAAAAGAAGAATGGCCTTGTGGTAGTCAGCCAGAGGCAGTTTCAAGGGTTGCCATCTGCTTCTTGGTACTAGAGCTCTATCAGTGCTTGTTTCTAATCCTATGTCGGAAAAACAAGGCAATGTCACCAGATGAGATTCAGACTATCCAAGGAAACCAGACATCGTAGGTCTGTCAGCACTGGGTAAGTGACCACAATGTAAAGCATACTCTATCCAGATCTGCATGTCTTTATTAAGAAAACAAATTCCAAGTCTCTTGATTTCAAGAACTTTCTTACCCTATACAGGAGAAAAGATATCTGTGTGGGGTAACAGATGATTTTTAAAAACCATAAGCTGATGTCTCCCATTAACTACTGCTGTGTAACATGCAAGAGTTAAGTACTTGAGGGAAGTAGAAGAAAGCAAGGATGGAAGAGATTCAGATGATGACCAGAATCAGAAAAAAGAACAATGGGAAACTATTTCCCGGAGGAGGGAAGTTTCACACATTTCTTATAAGTAATAGGTGTCATGGTTCCACAGAGTAGAGGAAGAGGAAGATAAAACAGACAAAAAATATTGTCACCTTCTAGAGTTCCAAGGCAGAAATGAGAAGAGTGTGCTTGAGGTTTTCCTGAAGCATTTACTAAGATGTATTCAAAACAAAACAAAACAAAATGCAATCAAAATGGGAAGCAGTTAGAGATTTAGCACAGATAGTTTTCCTTTGGCGAATGAATAAGAGACCTGAAAAGGGGCATGATTACAGCTTCAGGGGGAATTGCAGAGAATGGGTTAAAACTGTCAAGAACTATGAAGAGTCTGAGATTTTAATCTACTTGCAAGCCTACAAGTGAGCCTGCAGAAGTCATGAGCTCCTGCATCAGAGACAAAGGTCCTACTTTTTCATGGCACAACCAGCCACCTGCACATCAGTTTTGTTTTGGTTACCCCTACTCCCCAAATGCCACTGGGGTGATACAGAAGGGCTGGTGGATCCCGCACATACAGTAGGTTTGCATCACAGCTGAGGAATACTGAACTGAGGAAACCCAAATCTTCTATAATGAGCAGCGAGCAAGTCTGTCTGATCTTTGCTCCAATAGAAGGTATCATTTTATTATACTGGACAGTAAGCAAACCTGCATACTTGAAAAGATCATCCAGAACAAAAAGGCAGTTGGTCTTTCTGCTCACAAGATATTCAAAAATGCAAGAGACCTATAAAGAGTGGTCTCTGTACAAGCAGAGGATGGGAAGACCCTCAAAATGCATGCATAGGAAGTCAAGATGTCAGAGATGAAGGAATATAACAGAGCAGGAAATATAATAAGTGAGGAGAAAAGAATACAGCTTCTTTGCAGAAGAATCAGCAAAAATGTATTATGATCTAAAGGTCTGAACCTTTGGAACGGGTGTTGAAAGGAAAGAAGTAGGAAAGAAAGGATCCAACAAAACTACTCTGTATTGGTTAACTATTGCTACGTAGTAAATTACCTCAAAACATAATGACTCACAATAACAAACACCTATTATCTCACACAGTTTCATGGGTCAGGAATCTGGGGGCAGCTTAGCTGGCTGGTTCTGGTTCAGAGTCAGTCATGAGGTTGCAGTCTAGAGGTTGGCTAAGGCTACAGTCACCTGAAGGCTTCACTGGGGCTGGCCGATCTGTTTCCACACTGATGATTCATTCACATGCCTGGCAAGTTAGCACTGGCTGTGGTCAAGAAGCCTCAGCACCTACCCCTCCCCAAGGAGCACATCATAACATGCAGGCCAGCTTCCCCAAGAGTGAGTGATCCAAGAGAAATCAAGAAAGAAGTCACAATGCTTTTTATGATTTAGTCTCAGAAGACACTAATGTTCTGATATTCTAGTCATTAGAAGCAAGTCACTAAGTCCAACTCACACTCAAGAGGAAGAGAATTGAGCTCACATCTTAAAGAGTATAGTAACAAAGACTTTATGGATACATTTTAAAACCACCACACACTCCAAGTGTATGTACTTGACACAATGAAGGAGCATATTATTAGTAAGCAATATATGATGTCGCCACTAGTAAGACTGTAGTTGAAGCAGACAGGTCCCAGAGTAGGGTGTGGGTAGGTGGGCTGCTTTGGTGTGTTTAAGATAATATTCTAGAGAGGCAAAATTTCTAATTTGTTTCTTGGTTACAATGTATATTTTCTCAGGGCGCCTAGGTGGCTCAGTCGGTTAAGCATCTGACCAGTTCAGGCCATGATCTTGTGGTTTGTGGGTTTAAGCCCCGCATTGGGCTCTGTGCTGACAGCTCAGAGTCTGGAGACTGCTTCAGATTCTGGGTCTCCCTCCCCTTCCCCCCACTCAAAAATAAGTATTAAAAATTTTTAATGTATATTTTCTCTTTCTTATCTCTTTTCCCTATCACTAGTACGTAGTTCTTTGTACATAGATAATCACAGATTTTTTTTTTTGTTTTATTTTGATTCAGCTATAATGCAAGTTGATGTTCCCATAGAAATTTTTAAAAAGCAAGCACTGCTGTCCAGGCAGAGGGGAAAAATTGATCCAGATGCTGAGGAGAAAATTGTGTTGATCTCTAACAGAGATTTATTATACTGAGGTTACAATCCGTTCCTTTCAGAGTCACAGGGTTCTTGTGGTCAGGTTGAAGAGCCAAAACCCTCTAATCTATGGCAGAACTCAATTTCCTCCATGGATTTATCACTTCCTAATGTTTGGCTTATTGCTTAATAGTGCCCTGATGATGAGATCTGTATGTATGCAGACAACTCTGTCAGTGCATCAGTGAGACTATAGTCAAGAACACCAGGTGGAATCCTATGACAATATCCCGGATATGAAATAATAAAGGCCTGAATGCAGGCAGTCATATTGAAAATAGAATAGAAGGGTAGGTTTCGAGAGAGTCCTGAGAGAGGATACTCAGAGCTTGGCAACCACTTTGAAGTAGGAGATGAGGGAAAGGAAAAGTAGAGGAAAACTCAGATATGTCTGGTTAGTCCTGGATGGCCCAGGGCTTTGGCAGTTTTAGCCGTGAAAGTGTTGTGTCCTGGGAAACCCCTCAGTCCCAGGCACAGGTACATTTGAATGCCCTGTGATAGGAATACCATTAACTTAAATACACAATACGGGAGAAGGAATGCTTTTGCCGTGGAAAATAAATTCTGTATGGACACAGTGAATTTAAGACAACTGCAGAGGACACAAGGGAAAAAAAAACCAGAAATGCCTTTTTAGAGCCCAGTGAGAGGCTGGAGCTGGACATGGACAACTGTCAGGCATTCCATGAGAACTGATGTCAGTTCTCAGGGGATGAGAATCTCCTAGGGAGGCTTCTATAGTAAAAGGAAAAGGAGGGTGAGAAGAGGACTCAGGTTTGGGGCAGGGAAAGTGAGGGATGTGCATGCTCGTGGAGAAAGAGAACTCATCAAAGAAACTGAGAGGAAAGTGGGAAAAATAAGAGATGGTGATTGTCACAGAAACCAAGAAAAGAGGGAATTTTTTTACAAGATCCAAACGAAGGGCAAAAATGTCAAATGGTATAGAGAAGAATCCACTGGGTCCTGGAAATTGGGTCTGTTTCCTGTGGTGATGGGAAGGGAAGCAGACATTAGAGAGCAGTGCTAAGACTGTAGGGATCGCACCTGGGACCGGATAGCTCAGGGCGTCACATCCAACAAATACATGCCCATTGGAGCCCCTGAGAACTGAGAGAGCAAAACCATGCACCATCACTTCCCACTCACTCTCTATTCCCAGGACCTGAGAAAACACTCAACCTTTACTGACAGCTTTATTTTAAAAACAACTCATATTTCTTGAAAACCTAGTATGTATCAGGCACTTGATATGCCTTATCTCATTTAATCCTACAGCAACTCAATCAGGAACTTATGAATATACATTATTTTGCTCCTCTTCAAGTTCTCTCCATTAAAAAAATATATATATGTAATGGCAAAAACTGAATACTTTTCTACAATGCGCCCTGTTCCAAGAACATCCCCTAGTCTTTGAGATTGTTCAGTATCTCTGAATCCTGAGTCTCCATTGTCTGCTTTGATTCCCAAGAATTAAATGAAATTTTTTTTCTTAAAAAAATTGTTCAAGGGCGCCTGGGTAGCTCAGTCAGTTAAGCATCTGACTCTTGATTTTGACTCAGGTCATGATCTCATGGTTCATGAGATCAAGACCCACGTCAGGCTCTGTGATTCTCTCTCTTCCTCCCTCTCTCTCAAAATAAACAAACATTTTTTAAAAATAAAAATAATTTTTAAGATACCTTTGAATTCTCTTATAATTTTCTGAGGCAAATAACCCCACCCACTTTATGCTAGCTACCAGGTTAAGAAAGGCTACACTTCCATTTTTTCTAGAAGCATACTTAAACTCAATATGGGCATTCAAATACCCATAGCTCTGCAATATCATACTCACAACCTCTGCAATTAAATAGTTTGCTAATTGTTTTTGTTGGTAACTTCCATTTACCTACTAAATTATCAACTTCTGGATGTCTGAAACCAAACATCATATTCTTCTCATTCCCTGCAATACCTTATAAATTATTGGGCACCACAGGCATTTATTAATATTTGATGGTTGAGTAGTAATACTCAGATGCAAAATAGTGACCAGAACACGCATGCACCCTCTCTGTGATAGTCTTCCTGATGTTTCTGGGCTGGGACACCAATATTTAACCATGTTAGTTTGAGCTCTTCTCACCAAATCAGTTCATTAGTCATAGAATTAATTTATACACTGGGGTGCCTGGGTGGCTCAGTCTGTTGAGCATCCAACTTCAGCTCAGGTCATGATCTCGTGGTTCATGAGTTGAAGCACTGAGTCAGGCTCTGTGCTGACAGCTCAGAGCCTGGAGCCTGCTTCAGATTCTGTGTCTCCCTCTCTCTCTGCCCGTCCCCTGCTCACGCTCTCTCTCCCAAAAATAAACATTAAAAAAAAATTTTTAACAAGAATTAAGTTATACACTGGTGGAAAATGGAAGCACACATAAACAAAAATGTACCATACGTGGTAATGGTCATAAAAGATAAAATGAATAAATACCCATAATATGAACTGGTATCATCTCAAAAACTTTACTGTTAAAGATTAATATAATTTATTTATGTTTACAGTTATAAAAGCTTCTGTGTACCTTTTCCCTATGATACTGGTCATAGAAATAATACCATATTCCCAAGTCAAGAAAAACTAAAACTCTCAAAGCTAGAACATATATAAGCAACTAATGAAACAGACTCCATTTTTCCCTCTCTGTATTACTGAAATTGAAAAAACTCCAGAGTTATCAATTCTTCTGTAAGACATGCAGGTCTAGGCTTGTATAACTACAATTTCTGCTAACTGGCCACAGGCTAGTATTTTCACACCTTTTTTGTACTAAATGGTTAGAACTGATCACTCCACCGGAAGCTGTCACTGAGACATCTTCATTTAAAAATCTTAATACATGCAGCAATAAGATTGAATTTTTACAATTTTTCCTGTTTTTTCACATTTCAGTAAACTCTTACAAGTATGCCGTCCATTTTTCCCTTTTGTACAATTATGCACACATAAATACCTATTAAAATGACTGAATAAAATTTTATTCAATTTGTCACATAGAATCAGTACGTTTCTCGTCTGGACAATTCTTTGGATAATCAATCACCCGATTTTTTTTGTTAAGTGCTTCAGCTTGCTCACCTAACTTGGTAAAAAACCAGTTTGCTAAAAATAAAAGAGAAAGAAAAAAAGAAAAAACAAGTAAGGGAAGGGGGGGAGGAGGGCGGGGAAGGGAGGGAGTAAAACACCAAGCTTTGCTAATAAATAGTTCTCAGAAATATCAGCTCCCAATTTACTACTTGTACACAATGGGCCAGTTGGAACTTGCATGGTGATCCAATTTGCCACAGCTCTTGTTTTTAGTCTTTGTGGAGAAGCTGTGTGAGCACAGTGGGGGCCGCTCCCCCGCATCCCCTGAGTCAATCAGTGGGCTTTTGTTTCCTGCTGGTCAAAAATATCAGGTGGCTTTGAGAGTCTAATTATCAATGAAAAATTAAATTCAATACAGAAATGTAGCCACAATACCCCTCTCCTCACCCTTCCTGCGCCCTCCCCACCCCAGGCTTGTGATGGAGTATCACGTTATTCCTCAGGATTCCAAAAAGACAGCAAGGAAAAGAGGCTCCAGCCTGGGGAAGCAAGCAGAAGACTAAGTGATTTATTT
Source organism: Lynx canadensis (assembly GCF_007474595.2). Taxonomy (NCBI): domain Eukaryota; kingdom Metazoa; phylum Chordata; class Mammalia; order Carnivora; family Felidae; genus Lynx; species Lynx canadensis. Next base: position 76,443,743 of record NC_044310.1, read on the forward strand.
TAGCTTTCTCCTTTTTTGGTGGAGGACGGTTCTAATTACCATGGACATTCTGGAAATGAGAAGTGGGAGGGAGTTTCCTCTTAGAATTGCTAGGCCACATGTATCTCAACATTGCTTCATAAAATTTTCTGGCCACAGTTTCCAGCAGAAATTGAATAAACAGAAATGAAAGAATATATACGTTATTTCGGATAACTCTAATTTACTTGATAATCCAAGTATGCTCTTTTCTGATGCAGGGAAGGAGTTTACTGTTTATTAAAGTATATTCTTACCTCTTCTAAATTATCAACTTCTGAATTTCAGAATATTTTCTGAATTTCTGAATATCAACAACCTCTTCTGAATTTATTCCACTCAGTTTGGGAAACACAAAGTTGAAAAAAGCAAGCCTGTAATACTTTTAATTCAGGCTTCAAAGGTCAACATAGATACAGGTTCCTCACTTCATATTCTAAGTTAGCATAGAATTTGAGCCCACCAAATCCAGGTATGGTATAGCTTTAGTTTTGTGCACATATATTTTCTTTTAATCCTCTCATCTTAAAAAAAAAAGTACTTTATTGATAGGTGATCAGTTAAGGTTATAGTTAAAATCCTACTCAAAATATACACTCTGACCAATCTTTCCTTTAAGAAACTCCCCTGCCAAAATGAAACATTAAAGTTAAAGCCATTTGAAACAACCCTTTTCAAGGTGCTAAAATATTTCAATTGTAATGTCATCGTACATTATTTTCAAATCCCACAATAAGTATTATGGTTGATTCACAAATACCATTGAAGTGTGAAGTGTTGTTCCATATGAGGAACTATTAAGAGATGGTATCAATCTTGGGTTAAATATCTCTGGAGATTATTTAATAAGACAACACACCTTTCTCTATGAGCCCAAAAAGTATAAAAAGCCTTGAATATATCATTAGGTAAGTTTGGACTAGAAATTGCCACAGTGCTCCAAACTTCTTAAGATACCAGTTATATAATTGTCTGAATCTGTTTTCAGGATCACAAAGGCCCAATAACCAAATTACAGTTAAATCTGTCCAAGGACATTGTGGGAACTTGATCGTAAATATAATCATTGAAGAAACAAGAGGGGAATACTATTAAATCCATTACTATAACACATGGATGTATACATTTTAATTTTTCATGTTTTAAATAAAACTTCCCATTTTTGCAAATATAAGTACTCAAAACAGAGAAGATAAATCTTTTTTGGTCTTTTAAGACTCTAACACTACTTTGAATAGGGAGACATTTTCTATATACTGAGGAATGTGTTATTGCTATTCATTTGAAACTTATTTTAAATGATCATATATAACTGAAGAATAGTCTATCTGTGAACATGGCATTATTAATAGAGCAGAACAGTTGTTTGGTGTTCTTTAGCTTTTATACATTTATCTGAGTTTTGCTATTTTATCTTAATACCTAAGACACAACATATATGCACATAGCAGTGTACCACATCAGAAACACGAACTTGGACAAGGGTCATTCTTTACAAATGAACACAAGGTAAAATTCTAACCATTAAAAACAATTAACACTCAGCTATAATATAAGCAGAAGATTATTTTTTCAATCTGCTTCAAACCTATAACAACCAAAGACATCTCAAAGATTGTTGAGGCACCTGGGTGACTCAGTCAGCTAAGCAGCTGACTTCAGCTCAGGTCATGATCTCATGGTTTGTGAGTTGGAGCCCTGCATCGGGCTCTCTGCTGTCCGCACAGAGCCTACTTCGGATCCTCTATCCCCCTCTCTCTGTCCCTCCCCTGCTTGCCCTCTCTTTCTCTCTTTTTCTCTAAAATCAGTAAACATTTCTTTTAATCTTAAAAAAAAAAAAAAGATTGTGTTTCTGTCTTGATACATCTTTGTTGAACTTGGCTTAACTAAATGGGTACAAATAACCTTTTCTCATCTCATTCATTCTCTCAGACTCTACTGAATAAAATCAACTTTATCATTAAAATTACTTGGCTGCATAGAATATTACCCTTTTCCTTTTAATGGATTCTTCATTGCCTTCCTGGAGTTTTTTTCTTTAAGTAAAAATACGATTTTACTTAAAATTGAAAAGTATTATAATATTACATATCTATTAGTATAAATGGCATGCTTTACATTAAGATAAAATTTAACCAACATAAATGAGGATCTCTCTTTTTTATTTTTTTAATGTTTATTTATTTTTGAAGGAGAGAGAGACAGAGTGTGAGCGGGGGAGCAGGCAGAGAGAGAGAGAGATACAGAATCTGAAGCAGGCTCCAGGCTATGAGCTGTCAGCACAGAGCCCGATGCGGGGCTCAAACCCACAAACCGCGAGATCATGACCTGAGCCAAAGTCAGACGCTCAACCAACTGAGCCATGCAGGCGCCCCAGTGAGGATCTCTTTAAGTGAGATATAAGGTAGGGGTAAGCACTTTATGCAAATTCATCTCAGGTTTTCTAGTCTTCCTGACACCCAGAATCTTCTAAAAAAAAGAAGCTGCATAGGCTATTTAAAGTTGCATCATGCATCTTAAATGATAAATTATTAAAGGACTTAATGGACAATGCATTAGAAAGAAAACAGGGAAATTACAGAATAATTTAATGTTGCAAAGAAACAGAACAACTTGCAGGACATTAAACACTCTATTTTGACGTGGAATGCCTGAAGCTAAAGCAATTAAAGCCGCAAAATACTGCTGGCTGACATGATGTGTCTGTAAATTTGTCATTCATTGGCAAAGGTTTGTACCAATCACTAGGAATGTTCACAGTAAAATGATCCATGTACCATAAAATGCTTTCAGTGAAGTTCTCTAAAAATGTAGTCTTGTCTCATTTCAGGTATCTGATCCTTTATGCACTGTAAATTTTTGGTTTAATGAAAGAATATTCTATGGAAATGACCTTACGATTGAGGATTAGTTCCTGACATACTACTTACATCTATGTTTATTTCATAAAGGAGAGAGGTCGTTTTTGACACACCCCACAGCAGGAAAAGAAAATACAAGCTGGAACTTGACATTATATTGAATTTGGTTATGTTTTTCCCTCTATCTCCCAAAGAAGGCCTATATCAAACTCTAGAAACAGCGTCTAACAGGGCCATACTGAATTCTAGCCAGTGACCTGATTTATCCCAGCTTAGAAATAGTGGTATTCTCCCACAGGAGGTAGGAGACAAAACACACAGTAATCCCTGAAAGGTACTGTTGCTATGGAAGAGAAGGGGATGCCTGCTGAGACTGAAAGTCACAGAGTATCTGGGCAGTTGAGAAAATGTAGGCCCATCCTCGACTGCCAAAGCCTGAAGACTCTCTTTGCCAAGACTCCCTGGTCATTTGGCATCGCAGAGAAACACTGGACAGAACCCCAGCAGAAGATATAAGGAGACCAGACACAGTTTCATATTCATCTATCAGTGCTCTCCAATTATCCTTTCAAATTAGATGAACCAGTAATAAACTAGGAGCTAAGACAGCGTTTTAATAAATACCAAAAATTACTTCATGATAAAATATAGTCAAAATAGTTGGTGAATGCCAACTCTTACATTTCTTAGACATTTCACCAATAAATTTTATTTAATTTTCCCAAAGTCTATGAATGGGAGACATCTTTCTCTTTCTCTCTCCATATATACATATACATGCATATATAAAAAATTTTATATATTCATACCATATACTTATATTGCATACATACACATACATAAATGTATTGTATATATATATATATATAATATTTTTTAGAAAGAAGCTAGCTCATAAGATTTCACAGCTCCAATTTCCCTTTCTAAAATCTTATATTCGAGCCTTTCTTTGCTGCTATAGAAAAGAAATAGGGGATTAATATGTTTTGGACAAAAATCCTCATAAACCACAGGCTCCATTTCATAAATAAGAAGCTGTACAGGAGATTCTGATCTGCCAAACACTTAATATTTTACACATTAACATTGTGTTGGAAATCCCAACCACACTTCAATATTATGCCTAAATTAAACAAATTAGAAATTTAAATTTATATATGCAGATACTAAAAAGAAAAAAAAAATCCTGATTCTAGAGTTTAATCCTGACAGCCTCACACATAATTTACAAGACAAGAATGTTAGTTTGCAGGAGCTCAATAAACCTTTATTGAGCATCTCTGACAGGCACTAAGGGAATTTTTTTAATGTGCATTGTATGTCCTCAAAAGGCTTAGTCTAAGGAGAAAGACAAGTAATCAAATATACAAAATAACAGCAGAAGTACTAAATGGAGGCTAAAATGGATTTTAAAAAGAAGAAAGAGTAGAAAGAGCAGGAGGAGAAAGGAAACAAAGAAAGCAGAGAAAAGACACTGACATAGAGAAGGCAAAGTGTAGAATGACTCCAGAAATTGGCTCAAGCCCCATTCCATGTATTCGTGCAGGAATCTATCCGGCTCTGCCCCTTGCTGTCCACAACCAACACTTTCACAGTGGTTGAGGCGTATGTAAGTCTCACCGAGGTATGCACCATGTGCACACTAATAAGTATTAGGATCTACTTCTTTCCTAGAGTTATAACTTAGAAAAGGGATAGATAGTCTTGAAGTTTATATTCCAGCAAGACAATTTCTAAGTTGAAAAGGTGATAACACGTTTTGATGTTTCACAAACAGTAAGTATGAATCGTAGTGATGTTAGATAGCGTGAGTCGATTTGAGCACCCTAAGAAATAAAATAATTCTAAAATAATCTGCAACTTTGAACAGCAATAACCATAGGTTTTTCTTTAATTTGGAAACTTAAAAAATATTCTAATGTTGTTTTTCCTAAGCCTTAATACAGTAGGAGGGAGTTGAAATGTGGTCTTCTTTGTTGTAGACATGTTGTATCTATGATGTGCAATATTAATCCCATTTGTACCATAAAAAGTATGATCCACTTGAGCCTCGGTCTCTTGTGAATTATGAATCATTGTAGTACTCTGAGGATAGTTGTCATGTGTCTAAAGTTCCTATTTGTTTCTTCAATCTTTTCTTCAAATACCGTGGTACTGAAAGCATCTAGGAAATTTGAAGCCCCATATGAAATACATTAATGAATTCTTCTCACATATTCTTCAGTCTTTCCATAAGAACCAGAAGATCCCCAAATGAAATAATACTAGTTCCATTTTATATCTCAGAAGGAAAGGCTACTTATTCCAGTCTTATTCCTTCGGTAAGTAGCTAAAATACCCAATTAATAGGGTTTAACCGTCAGACAGAATTTGTTTTCAGAGTAATGAAAATGTGTTGTCATTACATTTTTATTCCCTTGTGTGTGTTTTTTGAGATGTGATTCATTATAACTTATTTTAGCTGTTCTGTTTTCTAATTCTTCATATTTTCACATCTTTTCCAACAAAATAATAATACATAAATAATACCTGACAAGATTTTACAGATTATTCTCTATTGCTATGCTTTTGTTCTCCAAGCATCTTAAAATATGGGTGCAGTAAAATCCAAAGAGAAACTAGACGTGAGCTTTCTTACATGAAAAAGCATCCTTTTTCTCTCTTCTCCTGCCACATGCATTTCAGATTCCAGTTAACAGTGCATTAAGCAATACAGAATAGTAATTTTGAGCCCAAACATCATGCCAAATACTTCCAGTGCAAAATAGTTGCTAAACGTAGCTTCATTTTGAAAGTCACTGTTTTCATTAACAGTGTCTTCCAACAGCCTTGTTTCAATAGTACTACTATTAACCATGAAATTTAGCTGCTTCTGTTTACTCTTTGAATTCTATGTATTAAATTGCCAACTCAATTTATTTTCCCGGTTGTCATTACCCTGTTAAGAGTATTGTTAATAAGCTAAAGGTCTCTCTATTCCTTTTCTTAGCTTATGTAGCTGCCTGAATTTACTTACCAATACAATTTAGAATATAGGATCCAATGGAAAGTGGAGTCAATTCCTGACATGGGCCTTCACTCCTATCCCTATTAAAGAGGCTCACTGTTAGAAAAGAGTTGGGAAAGGAGTATGCTGTGCATTTCTCTACTTGCTACACATGATCAGCAACAAGTAAGTCTAGTGAGTCAAATAACTACTTTGGAGCTATAAAAAAATGGAAGTTGAATAAAAAGTAGGCCAGTGGTACACTTAGTTCAAGAATAAGCTGATGTCCTATAGCTGGTACAATTTTATCAGTGCTGTCTTCTTATTGACATCTACAAGCTGTTAGCCAAAAACCACCTGGAAATTAAAATTAGATTTTTTTAGGGGCGCCTGGGTTGTTCAGTCGGTTAAGCGTCCGACTGTGGCTCAGGTCATGATCTCACAGTTTGTGGTTTTGAGCCCCACATTGGGCTCCGTGCTGACAGCTCAGAGCCTGGAGCCTGTTTCAGATTCTGTGTCTCCCTCTCTCTCTGACCCTCCCCCCGTTCATGCTCTGTCTCCCTCTGTCTCAAAAATAAATAAACTTTAAAAAAAAATTTTAATAAAAAAAATTACATCTTTTTAAATTTTGCACTATATCACCAACAGTCAACAGTGTTAACAAATACTCATTGTGCCTCTATGGTTATGCTAGGTACTTGAAACACAATGAAAGATCAGATATGCTTCTTCCCTTCAAGAAATATATATCAATTTGCAAACATCTCTTGGATAGAATATTTTTATTTAATTGGTGACTTCACATTCAATTGTATAAACTTTTTTTGGTTCCTACTTTAGCATAGGCCTTGACCTAAGGATTGGAGACAAAAAGACATATATAACACATACTGAGGATAACATTAGATGTTAATTCACTAGTTATGATCAGGAAGTATGTACAGATTAATGTTCTTGATAACCATCCAGAATTTTGAAACCAGTGCTTAGAGAGAGATGTGATGGCACTTTTCTTTAATTAGAGACTTTGAGTGTTGTGTTTCATTATTCCCTTACCAATCCACAAGGAATATTTCATATCTTGCTAAGGAAAACTACCATTAAGAACTTTCTTTTTTTTTTTAAGTTTATTTATTTATTTTGAGAGAGACAGAGACAATGCAAGTTGGGGAGGGGCAGAGAGGGAGGGAGAGAGAGAATTCCAAGCAGGATCCATGCTGTCAGCACAGAACCCGATGTGGGGCTTGAACCCATAAAACTATGAGGTCATGACCTGAGCTGAAACCAAGAGTCAGACGCTTAACTGACTAAGCCACCCAGGCACCCCTACCATTAAGAACTTTCAAAGGTAAAGACCAATATCTCTCATCCTAGAATGCAACTGGAAAGTAAACTTCAAGGGTAAAGCTATCAGCTGGAAAATTAGTTGAGATAAGTGTTTATGTACATACTGTGTATTTATAGTAGGATGAAACCTTTCCTTAACGAGGAAGTATGCAAAGTTTTACAACACTGGTGTTAAGTTGTAGGGGATTCCTAAAATGTTGCAACAGATACAACTCAGCCAATTTTTAAAAAACATGAAATTGATAAGGCAGTGAAACAGATTCTCACCCATGTCACATAATGGGTTCTCTTAAACAGATTCACTTTCATATAATTATAGAAGGGCCAATCTTAGTAGACCGCAAGCCAATCACAGTCCTTCTCTCTCTAGGGAATATAGAATAAAGCTGCCAAAAGCCAAAAGTTGAGTTTTCTATAGATGTGGCCAAGTTGCCATGTAAGCAGTGGGAGTGCATGTCTTTCCTAAAACTAACATCACAAATATATGTGGTTAAGATACCTCAAAAATCTGCTCTATGCATAATGCCCCACACCATATATACTCTTAGAACAATCTTGAGAAACTCTAACACTCACTCCACTGCTATCTTAGACTACAGTCACTCCAAGAGGCTCCTAGTGAAAGATAACATTTGTCCAAAAAAGAATTTTTTTGAAGTATATGTTATATTTCCAGCTTTCATCCAAATAAAAGTGTCATTCTATCCTTTGAGTGATGAGGAACTATACAGTCACGAAATTCTTTCTGCCCATGGAGTAAGGTAAGCCAGAAAAAGGGCGGGACGGGGGATGGGAAGAAGGTTAATAAATATGACTGAGGGACAAGACTAAACATTGTTTTTCTAGGTCAATTGTTCTAAGTTTGTTTTTAAAGGCCTATCCGCATTGCTTTGAAGAACACCATCTGACTCTCAGTATATTCCAAACACAGAACAAGAATTTTGATTATATCAGGGTCTAACTATATAACAATAGAAAATATGCAAACCAATTGAATTAAGCTTTCTTTTAAAATGTTAAATTTTCAATTTAAGGGGATATATTAAAGACATATTTCTGTGTCTTTTCTAAACACTCCTTATTCATATCACCAATGCATTAAGAATTATTATGACTCTTATAGACCATATAGAAATCATTCTATAATGAATACAATCCCACATCTCCAAAACCAATTTTTTTTTTCAAGTAAGCTTTACCCCCAACTTGGAACTTGAATTCATGATCCCAAGATCAAGAACCACATGCTCGACTGAGTGAGCCATTCAGCCAAGCACCACCCCACAATATTTCTTTAAATGCATATTTTTAACACAAGCATCTTGGACTGGAAAACTGACTACAGAGAAAGAGGGGTTTTTGTTTGTGTTGTTTTGTTTTTAACATCATAGCATTTTGACTCGTAAAGCCTAAGGTATTATCTTTTTGTGATGCCGATATGGGGAAGTAAAGAAACATTTACATTATGGGCTCTGTGCTACAATGAAAGATATGTACTCTAGACTACAAAACAGAAGAACCATGATTTGATCTTCCCCATAACTAAGCATGTTAGAGAGAATGCCTCAAAATGGGTTTTAATTATGTTTTGTTCCATAAAGTATTTCGAGTCAACAGAGTGATAAACTGATATTTCACATTACCCATGTAACTCCAAATAGAGTTTTCAAATCTGAACTCCATGTAGAAATCAACCGCAAAGCATTTCAGCATTTTCAAACACTTAAAAGTGCCACAAAATTTTCGTGGACGTTGAAATCTTTTCTATCCATCACAGACTTGTATAGATATTTATACAGGAGAATAAGGCTAAGTGCAGATACGCAAATCAGTGCAAGTTGGCCTATATAGATAAAGAGATGCTTGTGTTTGCATATGGATATTCATGAAAATTAGGGGGAAAAAACGTCAAAACTAAATAAATATTTAATATGTCAGCACCTGTCATATAGTTTTTTGTGTGTGTGCTTTACTACTATTGACTAGCAGTAGTCCTGCTACTCTAACCAACTTCATTAAAGAATAAAAGAAAAGTAATAAGTCATTTCACACTCTGTCTGACCATTATACAATAATAGCAAGATTTCATGCAAGGGTACAACATTATGCCCATCTGCAATCACAGTCTCTTTGCAAAAATCTCAATTCACACTTCACATGCAGCTAACCTTGTTACCATCCCTTCCTAAATCCATCAGTGTTGCAGCTGCACGTCTTCACAGCCCAACATCTTAAAATTCATCACTTTGGCACCTTAGCATCACTATAGGTCAAGATAAAGAATCCAACCAAGAATAATTAAAGGGCACCCAGATGTTTAGTTTACTTATCTCAAGCCTTTCCTTTAACATATGTGAATTGCCTATGTGTACTATTTCTTTCATATTTTTAAGATATGTGCAATGTGATTATTTTAAGGGTATGAGACCTGGTACAATACATTTCAGACTTTTTTTTTTTTTACAAGTATAGTTCTTTGTAGTTGAAATTTGAACAAGAGGCGTGATAATGAGTAGGTTGAGGGAAGGAAAGGTGTTATCTCATTAAGGTAATTACTAAGACATCCCCACCATTATATCGGTTTGAAAATGTGGCAATTAAAGCGCCCTACATGGGCTCCTGGAGACAAGAGAACAAGACAGTTCTCTTGGAACTTCTATGTTACGGTTAATGTGTGTCATGTAAATGAAAGGGTAGACTACTGCTATTTCCTTCTTTTCCTTAAGGCCCACCCCCACCCTCAAATTTCTTTGTGGGTTATGTTTCTTTTTTCTTTAACCTGAATTTAGTTCTGATGAAAAGTGCCAGATTGACAGTCCTAGAAGGCAAAGCCTTCTATTTACCCACAGAATAGTTGGAGCACAGAAAACAGTAGGGCAAGATAGGCAGGCAACATGCTACCAACCTAAATCAGAAGAGACCTAACCTCTTCCTCCCTCTTCAGCCAGGCAAGTCTCCTTCCATGATAAGAAGGCTGCCAAATTCATACCCAAAGTCAGGGAATCTCAAAACACATATAAAAAAAAAAATGGTGAGTGGTGTTCTTAGCTTACTTTGCCACAACATATACAGGCTAACTCAAGTTGCTTTCAATTCACTAAGGCTGAATTTGCACTATTCACTGTAACCACTACCTTTGGTCAGGGGTAATCCATTTCCCCTTTTGAGATGATCATCTTGCTATTTCATTGCTTCCACTACCCTAAACAAGATAAATAATAAATGTGATACAGCAAATAACATATAGGAACAGATCTCCAAGATCTTGCTTTCATGCTCATTCAAGCATTATTTATCTCAAATTAAGGAAAGCAATTTGAACATCCAGCTATTGAAGAAGAGTTGACTGGATTATGACATACTTATGGAAGAGAATACATATATCAAGTATGATACTTACAAAAAGTTTAAAATAATACAGAGAAACACTTGTACTACATGGGAAAAACACAAATGATATCCCAGATGAAATAGATCACAACTATATAAAAATTCACGGCAAAAATCTACAAATAACAAATCAAATATTAGTAGTGGCTTTCTTTGAGTGATAAAAGATGGACTTTTTCTCTTCTCTTGACTCTTCAGTATTTTATAATTTTTTACAGTGAACATGCATTACTTTTTCAATAGGAAAGTTATTTTAATAATCTTTACAAAACATCCCAAGTTTCTTTTGCAGTAGGATTGGACCACATAAATTTAACTCCATTAAAATTGAAAGTCAAGAAGCATCTGAAAACGCTGTAATCTTGTAGTATCTCTTTCCTTAACCTTTATCTTGACAGAAAAAAAGTGGGAGAAGGGGTAGGGGTGGAAAGAAAAAAAACTAACCATAGAAAGAACTAAAGCTTAGTATAGGTATTAAACTAGATGACCTTTGAGATTCCTTCCAACCTTGGGTTTCCATCAAGATCAGTTCTGCTTAAAATCCAATTACCTATTAATGTGGATGTTGGAAAAGATCTTTTTGCCAAGTTTCTGAACAGAACCAAGTTAAAGTCATGCTCCCCTTACGGGACTAAATCATTCATAGGATTAAAAAAAAAAAAAAAAAGCCTGTAAAACATGTTGCCAAATAAAGGCAACGCCCTGAAATGCCAGGGAGGTATGAAACACCACTGTTAATAAGAAACGTTTTGAATAGTTGGGTTTTTTTTTTTTTTAAGTCCTGTTCCAAAACAGTAATATGCAATAAATTTACAAGCTTAATTCAACTTTTCAGCATTGACATCCTTCAATAGCAATGCTTGGTCCATCACCTTCGCCCCTTAAAAACATCCCAGACATATAAAATGGCAAAGCAAAAATCAGAGGATAAAAGCTGAGTGAGAATGGCGGGCAGAATAGACTCTACGAACCTACGCCTTTTTAAAAGTGTCCAGGCAGGCCAGGGCTTTCCGCTCTGGAATTCACTCACCTGACGCTCCTCACCAGATTCCTGGCCAGCATGTCTATTACCAATTCCTGAAATGAAAGTAGTCGTTATTGCTTTACTAAACGGGGTGGGAAAGTCTTGGTGTTTATATAAATTCTAATCGAATCCTACCCTAATAAATATCTTCGTGGGAGGACTTTCCACAAGTGAAACTAACTGTACCTTATTTGGGGATAATCGGGCCACAGGACGCATGGTAACATGTGCAGAGCTGCATAATGTCAACCCTTAGGCACCGTCAGGGGCGAAAGGTTTAAACCAAAAATGGTAACAAGAGAGAAGGTGACGAAAGAAATAACAAGTTTGGGCCGGGTCTCTGCAGCCGGGCCGACCTGGGAAAACACCCGGGGACTGAATGACTAGCAAAGAGTAAGCAGAGTCAAAGGAAACCCGGAAACCCAAGTGATTGGGCAGCTGCTTTCTTTCCTGCACTCTGAGTGGACACGGGTGGGAGGGGGAGGGCAGCAGAATACTGACACGTGATGGGAATGGGTGGAGCTATCTCCAGCTGCAAACAATTGGTTCTTGATAATAGGCTATAACATAAATCTAGAGAATAACGTGGAGGATTCCAAAATACGGATTGCCAGAAATTTCTAAAGCAATCCGGAAAAGAAGAAAGACAAAATTAAACATCCCATGCCTGCATTTATTCATTTGGGCTTAATGTGACTTTCTGGTTAAATCTATTGATGCATAGCAATGAAAGATTATGTGACAATTATACATTTATTTACATATGAGTATATTTCATGTAATCCCACAATGTGGTCACTCAAATCTCGTGAGGAAGTAGGAGTCTCTTTGAAATCCTCTTAATTGAAACGATTTGGTAAGCTTCCATTACTAGAACAGTTTGTGGGGAGGGGGTACTTGGGTGGCTCAGTCAGTTAAGCCTGGGACTTCGGCTCAGGTCATGATCACAGTTTGTGGGTTCAAGCCCCATGTTAGGCTCTGTGCTGATAGCTCAGAGCCTAGAGCCTGCTTCTAATTTTGTATCTCCCTCTTTCTCCGCTCCTCCCCTGCTCATGCTCTGTCTCTCTTTCAAAAATAATAAACATTAAAAATAAAACAAAATAGAATAGTTTGTAGGAAATGGAACAGGTGAACAACAATGTGAGGTTTTGTTTTGTTTGGTTTTGTTTTGTTCTGTTTTCAGTGGACAACTCTCTTTGTTGATATCTAGGCTAGGATTTTCCTGCCCAATGACCTGCAGATGCCCAGCTTGGGGAAGTAGGAGGTGATGCAAGAGGAAGTTGGGCAATCAGCTCCTTCAGTCTATTAGCAAACATCATTTGATCTTTCAGAAATTATGACATGCCAATTTTCTCAAATGAGAACTATTAGAAAATCAAAATCTTTGAATTAGATTATTAGAAAGTGATTTAGGGACACCTGGGAGACTCAGTTGGTTAAGCATCCGACTCTTGGTTTCAGCTCAGCTCTTGATCTCCGTGCCATGAGTTCACGCTCCACGCTGGGTGTGGAGCCTACTTGAAAAAAAGAAAAGAAACGAGTGATTTCATAGCAGTTCACACAACCAGAAACCTCTCTACAGAAAAAAAGACCTACTGTGATCTGTTCACCTGGAAGACTTCCACTTTCACATCAAGCTTAGCCTCCCTTCAGCAGGAAGTAGCTCTGACTTCCATAGCCGTTTCCTAACACTATCAGCAAATTGACTTTTAAATTATGAAATAATTTTGATCTAAAATGGAACCAGAGGATCTAAAATGGGAAATCTCATTCAAGTGCCCACAGGAAAATAAACTTAAGGACTGACAGACTGATTTCCCGTAAATGCCAGATCTACAGAAAGCTGGTAATGTTGGGATTATCTTTCAAGACAGGGAGCTGGTCAGGAGCTACCTCATATCAACCTCAGAGAAAAATTTACTTATGGTTTCCAGAGACATGAACAAAAAATAACCCAGGTTGGGTTGATCTTAAAGAATAACCTGAGTTGAGCTTTATTTGTATGACCGGACTGGTTTTGTCTGCTCAGGGAATTTTCAAAGCTGGTTTCTGTTTGTTTTTTACTTTAACAGATTCTAACTGAACTCTCCCCCCTTTACATTTCCTGCCCATTTATACAGCCTGCCCCAAACCCTCAGCACGCTCACCTGTCGCTTGGTACAGTTTGCAAGTCCTGAATTCCAATTACTCTGCTATACCCAAATAAACTCATCTTTTTGACAATTTTGAGCTTGACTCAGTTTACCTCATTTTTCAGTTGACATTCCTTGACATCAGGAGTAGGATCCAAAGGAGTCAACCCTCAAAGAACAACCCTTGGAATCCAGCGAGGTACCCACAAGGAGTCCCTTACATTTATTGCCTCTGCGGGTCATTGTCTCCTTTCAATTTAGTGAACTCTTTTCTTGGATTCCAAGCTCCTTGCCTTTGGTTGAGCTCTCTGACTTTATTCGGGATCTGTTTAAAAGCTTTGTCCCTTTTGGTAAATACTCGTTCGTTGTGTTATTAGAAGCACACTAGAATTTCAGTATAGTTTCTTTGGAATTCTTAAGAGCAAAACAATTTTTTTTAAACATGATATTAGTGGGCATGGGTTGAGCAAATAAGTTATACTAGAGTGGTTGCCACCTCGTTTCAAAGACTTTGGTCTCGGAAGCAACAGACTCCCCTGAAAGGATAAGGTGGTCAGGGACAGGCCAGGTTGACATTAGTTTGCCTGCCAAATGCAACACAATGTCCATGCAACAAGGGGACACCTGGTCATGGGTCAGACAGCTAGCGCAAAGGCCATCTGCCAGGGGAGAAAAAAAGGGTATCCCGTGAAAGGCACATCATAAAACAAAACACAACTCCCAACCCTGAAGCTCCCAACCCTGAAAGCATACCCATCAGGCTATTTAAGAGTATTGTTTTCTGTTGCTCTCAAGGAAACCTCTGAGACACAGGATCCCAGTCATCTAAATGCACTAAGGGTGGCCCTCCTTCAGGGACCCTGGATGGTTTTATGTGAAAAAATTATGGCCTCTCCTCATGCGCATTTTTAACTAAATTGACCAATCTTACTAAAGGTAATTTAGAACTTCAGTGCCTATTATGGGGAACTTTCAATCTCCCCAAACTTGCTTTTTTCCAGACTAAATTAGAAGACTGCAGGAATAGAATTAAACAATCGGAATGGGATAGCTATTTTAATTGGTACCTGGAGGCTTCTGAACGTATTCAGGATTCGAAAATTGCCTCTTTACAAAATACTATTTCTTTTTTTTTTTTTTCTTAAATTTTTTTTTTCAATGTTTATTTATTTTTGGGACAGAGAGAGACAGAGCATGAACGGGGGAGGGGCAGAGTGAGAGGGAGACACAGAATCGGAAACAGGCTCCAGGCTCCGAGCCATCAGCCCGGAGCCTGACGCGGGGCTGGAACTCACGGACCGCGAGATCGTGACCTGGCTGAAGTCGGACGCTTAACCGACTGCGCCACCCAGGCGCCCCACAAAATACTATTTCTAAGTAACTGAAGCAAATAAACTACTGGAAGACAATTTACAAAAAAATCTGAAGCCTCTTCCTTGGCAACACTGGCCCAGGCCCCAGGTTGTTCCACCTCTTCTAGATTCACCTCTGTCTTCTTCTAACCCTTTCCTTTATCTGAACTCCCCTTCTTCTCTATTGCTGAAACGTTACCAACCAAGCCTGTTAAAACTCTCCCTTTTAAAATTAGGTCTTCTGAGGATCCAGCTAAACCATTAATTTCTTATGTCCCATGCACCAAATCTGAACTTAGAGCTATATATAGTAAAATATTTTCCCAAGGTAACCGAGGATCCTCACAGACTTGCAGAAAAATTCAACATTGTAATTCAAACTTATCAACCTCACTTCTATCTTTGTCAATTAGTCCATGTGTTTGTTGGAGAAAGTCAAGCCCAGCATTGGATGAAAACTGCTAATGTGGAAAGTCCTGAACAATCTTTAGAATTCCAAGTAACTCAGCCACCACCTCTTTTATACAACTAAGCTCATGGCATAGCCAAATGGCTGCATCTTGCCATCCCAAGGGCTCTCCCTAAACCAGTAGACTGGAGCAAAATTCAGGCATGCATCCAAAAGCCTGCCAAATCTGTTCATGATTGCTACAGCAGACTCCACGTTTATTTTAAATTCTAGAGTCCCTAGAGGTGTTGACTCAGGGTGGCCTTTAATTCAATGTTTATAAATGGCTTAAACAGAGATCTATCCATTAGTCAACAGAACCTGTGTAGACTGGGAAACAATGTATACCCCTGATCTTGTCAATCTGGCTCATCAGTTAGCCTGCACCCTAGAAGATGAATCGAAAACAAAGGCAAATCCAAACCAACAGCAAACAAAATTTTAAATTTCCAATTTCAAAAGATGGAATCTCACAAACTCTCCCTATGAAACTCTGTCATTATTCACACAAACAAACAACAAAAACAACAAAAACCCTGGCCTTTGGAGAAAGGATTGCTACAAATAAAAAAGCTCTAGACAACTACAGCCTTCCATGAGCCCGGGGCCAGACTCATCCCAATGATGGGACTCTGAAGAAACACAATGACTGTTCATTCTTTTTTTTTTTTTTTTTAATATATGAAATTTATTGACAAATTGGTTTCCATACAACACCCAGTGCTCATCCCAAAAGGTGCCCTCCTCAATACCCATCACCCACCCTCCCCTCCCTCCCACCCCCCATCAACCCTCAGTTTGTTCTCAGTTTTTAAGAGTCTCTTATGCTTTGGCTCTCTCCCACTCTAACCTCTTTTTTTTTTTTTTCCTTCCCCTCCCCCATGGGTTCCTGTTAAGTTTCTCAGGATCCACATAAGAGTGAAACCATGTGGTATCTGTCTTTCTCTGTATGGCTTATTTCACTTAGCATTACACTCTCCAGTTCCATCCACGTTGCTACAAAAGGCCATATTTCATTTTTTCTCATTGCCACATAGTACTCCATTGTGTATATATACCACAATTTCTTTATCCATTCATCAGTTGATGGACATTTAGGCTCTTTCCATAATTTGGCTATTGTTGAGAGTGCTGCTATGAACATTGGGGTACAAGTGCCCCTATGCATCAGTACTCCTGTATCCCTTGGATAAATTCCTAGCAGTGCTATTGCTGGGTCATAGGGTAGGTCTATTTTTAATTTTCTGAGGAACCTCCACACTGCTTTCCAGAGCGGCTGCACCAATTTGCATTCCCACCAACAGTGCAAGAGGGTTCCCGTTTCTCCACATCCTCTCCAGCATCTATAGTCTCCTGATTTGTTCATTTTGGCCACTCTGACTGGCGTGAGGTGATACCTGAGTGTGGTTTTGATTTGTATTTCCCTGATAAGGAGCGACGCTGAACATCTTTTCATGTGCCTGTTGGCCATCTGGATGTCTTCTTTAGAGAAGTGTCTATTCATGTTTTCTGCCCATTTCTTCACTGGGTTCTTTGTTTTTCGGGTGTGGAGTTTGGTGAGCTCTTTATAGATTTTAGATACTAGCCCTTTGTCCGATATGTCATTTGCAAATATCTTTTCCCATTCCGTTGGTTGCCTTTTAGTTTTGTTGGTTGTTTCCTTTGCTGTGCAGAAGCTTTTTATCTTCATAAGGTCCCAGTAATTCACTTTTGCTTTTAATTCCCTTGCCTTTGGGGATGTGTCGAGTAAGAGATTGCTACGGCTGAGGTCAGAGAGGTCTTTTCCTGCTTTCTCCTCTAAGGTTTTGATGGTTTCCTGTCTCACATTTAGGTCCTTTATCCATTTTGAGTTTATTTTTGTAAATGGTGTGAGAAAGTGGTCTAGTTTCAACCTTCTGCATGTTGCTGTCCAGTTCTCCCAGCACCATTTGTTAAAGAGGCTGTCTTTTTTCCATTGGATGTTCTTTCCTGCTTTGTCAAAGATGAGTTGGCCGTACGTTTGTGGGTCTAGTTCTGGGGTTTCTATTCTATTCCATTGGTCTGTGTGTCTGTTTTTGTGCCAATACCATGCTGTCTTGATGATGACAGCTTTGTAGTAGAGGCTAAAGTCTGGGATTGTGATGCCTCCTGCTTTGGTCTTCTTCTTCAAAATTCCTTTGGCTATTCGGGGCCTTTTGTGGTTCCATATGAATTTTAGGATTGCTTGTTCTAATTTCGAGAAGAATGCTGGTGCAATTTTGATTGGGATTGCATTGAATGTGTAGATAGCTTTGGGTAGTATTGACATTTTGACAATATTTATTTTTCCAATCCATGAGCAGGGAATGTCTTTCCATTTCTTTAAATCTTCTTCAATTACCTTCATAAGCTTTCTATAGTTTTCAGCATACAGATCCTTTACATCTTTGGTTAGATTTATTCCTAGGTATTTTATGCTTCTTGGTGCAATTGTGAATGGGATCATTTTCTTTATTTGTCTTTCTGTTGCTTCATTGTTAGTGTATAAGAATGCAACTGATTTCTGTACATTGATTTTGTATCCTGCAACTTTGCTGAATTCATGTATCAGTTCTAGCAGACTTTTGGTGGAGTCTATCGGATTTTCCATGTATAATATCATGTCATCTGCAAAAAGCGAAAGCTTGACTTCATCTTTGCCAATTTTGATGCCTTTGATTTCCTTTTGTTGTCTGATTGCTGATGCTAGAACTTCCAGCACTATGTTAAACAACAGCGGTGAGAGTGGGCATCCCTGTCGTGTTCCTGATCTCAGGGAAAAAGCTCTCAGTTTTTCCCCGTTGAGGATGATGTTAGCTGTGGGCTTTTCATAAATGGCTTTTATGATCTTTAAGTATGTTCCTTCTATCCCGACTTTCTCAAGGGTTTTTATTAAGAAAGGGTGCTGGATTTTGTCAAAGGCCTTTTCTGCATCGATTGACAGGATCATATGGTTCTTCTCTTTTTTTTTGTTAATGTGATGTATCACGTTGATTGATTTGCGAATGTTGAACCAGCCCTGCATCCCAGGAATGAATCCCACTTGATCATGGTGAATAATTCTTTTTATATGCTGTTGAATTCGATTTGCTAGTATCTTATTGAGAATTTTTGCATCCATATTCATCAGGGATATTGGCCTGTAGTTCTCTTTTTTTACTGGGTCTCTGTCTGGTTTAGGAATCAAAGTAATACTGGCTTCATAGAATGAGTCTGGAAGTTTTCCTTCCCTTTCTATTTCTTGGAATAGCTTGAGAAGGATAGGTATTATCTCTGCTTTAAATGTCTGGTAGAACTCCCCTGGGAAGCCATCTGGTCCTGGACTCTTATTTGTTGGGAGATTTTTGATAACCGATTCAATTTCTTCGCTGGTTATGGGTCTGTTCAAGCTTTCTATTTCCTCCTGATTGAGTTTTGGAAGAGTGTGGGTGTTCAGGAATTTGTCCATTTCTTCCAGGTTGTCCAATTTGTTGGCATATAATTTTTCATAGTATTCCCTGATAATTGTTTGTATCTCTGAGGGATTGGTTGTAATAATTCCATTTTCATTCATGATTTTATCTATTTGGGTCATCTCCCTTTTCTTTTTGAGAAGCCTGGCTAGAGGTTTGTCAATTTTGTTTATTTTTTCAAAAAACCAACTCTTGGTTTCGTTGATCTGCTCTACAGTTTTTTTAGATTCTATATTGTTTATTTCTGCTCTGATCTTTATTATTTCTCTTCTTCTGCTGGGTTTAGGCTGCCTTTGCTGTTCTGCTTCTATTTCCTTTAGGTGTGCTGTTAGATTTTGTATTTGGGATTTTTCTTGTTTCTTGAGATAGGCCTGGATTGCAATGTATTTCCCTCTCAGGACTGCCTTCGCTGCGTCCCAAAGCGTTTGGATTGTTGTATTTTCATTTTCGTTTGTTTCCATATATTTTTTGATTTCTTCTCTAATTGCCTGGTTGACCCACTCATTCGTTAGTAGGGTGTTCTTTAACCTCCACGCTTTTGGAGGTTTTCCAGACTTTTTCCTGTGGTTGATTTCAAGCTTCATAGCATTGTGGTCTGAAAGTATGCATGGTATAATTTCAATTCTTGTAAACTTATGAAGGGCTGTTTTGTGACCCAGTATATGATCTATCTTGGAGAATGTTCCATGTGCACTTGAGAAGAAAGTATATTCTGTTGCTTTGGGATGCAGAGTTCTAAATATATCTGTCAAGTCCATCTGATCCAATGTCTCATTCAGGGCTCTTGTTTCTTTATTGACCGTGTGTCTAGATGATCTATCCATTTCTGTAAGTGGGGTGTTAAAGTCCCCAGCAATTACCACATTCTTATCAATAAGGTTGCTTCTGTTTATGAGTAATTGTTTTATATATTTGGGGGCTCCGGTATTCAGTGCATAGACATTTATAATTGTTAGCTCTTCCTGATGGATAGACCCTGTAACTATTATATAATGTCCTTCTTCATCTCTTGTTACAGCCTTTAATTTAAAGTCCAGTTTGTCTGATATAAGTATGGCTACTCCAGCTTTCTTTTGGCTTCCAGTAGCATGATAAATAGTTCTCCATCCCCTCACTCTGAATCTAAAGGTGTCCTCAGGTCTAAAATGAGTCTCTTGTAGACAGCAAATAGATGGGTCTTGTTTTTTTATCCATTCTGATACCCTATGTCTTTTGGTTGGCGCATTTAATCCATTTACATTCAGTGTTATTATAGAAAGATAAGGGTTTAGAGTCATTGTGATGTCTGTATGTTTTATGCTTGTAGTGATGTCTCTGGTACTTTGTCTCACAGGGTCCCCCTTAGGATCTCTTGTAGGGCTGGTTTAGTGGTGACAAATTCCTTCAGTTTTTGTTTGTTTGGGAAGACCTTTATCTCTCCTTCTATTCTAAATGACAGACTTGCTGGATAAAGGATTCTCGGCTGCATATTTTTGCTGTCTAGCACCCTGAAAATCTCGTGCCAATTCTTTCTGGCCTGCCAAGTTTCAAAAGAGAGATCAGTCACGAGTCTTATAGGTCTCCCTTTATATGTGAGGGCACGTTTACCCCTTGCTGCTTTCAGAATTTTCTCTTTATCCTTGTATTTTGCCAGTTTCACTATGATATGTCGTGCAGAAGATCGATTCAAGTTACGTCTGAAGGGAGTTCTCTGTGCCTCTTGGATTTCAATGCCTTCTTCCTTCCCCAGTTCAGGGAAGTTCTCAGCTATGATTTCTTCAAGTACCCCTTCAGCACCTTTCCCTCTCTCTTCCTCCTCTGGGATACCAATTATGCGTATATTATTTCTTTTTAGTGTATCACTTAGTTCTCTAATTTTCCCTTCATACTCCTGGATTTTTTTATCTCTCTTTTTCTCAGCTTCCTCTTTTTCCATAACTTTATCTTCTAGTTCACCTATTCTCTCCTCTGCCTCTTCCATCCGAGCCGTGGTGGTTTGCATTTTGTTTTGCATTTCCTTTAAAGCGTTTTTCAGCTCCTCGTGACTGTTCCTTAGTCCCTTGATCTCTGTAGCAAGAGATTCTCTGCTGTCCTGTATGCTGTTTTCCAGCCCAGCGATTAATTTTATGACTATTATTCTAAATTCACTTTCTGTTATATTATTTAAATCCTTTTTGATCAGCTCATTAGCTGTTGTTATTTCCTAGAGATTCTTCTGAGGGGAATTCTTCCGCTTGGTCATTTTGGATAGTCCCTGGTGTGGTGAGGGCCTGCAGGGCACTTCCCCTGTGCTGTGGTGTATAACTGGAGTTGGTGGGCGGGGCCGCAGTCAGTCCTGATGTCTGCCCCCAGCCCACCGCTGGGGCCACAGTCAGACTGGTGTGTGCCTTCTCTTCCCCTCTCCTAGGGGCGGGATTCACTTTGGGGTGGCGTGGCCCGTCTGGGCTACTTGCACACTGCCAGGCTTGTGATGCTGGGGATCCGGCGTATTAGCTGGGGTGGGAAGGCAAGGTGCACGGCGGCAGTGGGGGGGGGGGGCAGGCTTAGCTCGCTTCTCCTTAGGTGATCCAGTTCAGGAGGGGCCCTGTGGCAGCCGGAGGGAGTCAGATCCGCTGCCGGAGGTTTGGCTCTGCAGAAGCACAGAGTTGGGTGTTTGCGCGGAGCGAGCAATTTCCCTGGTCGGAACCGGTTCCCTTTGGGATTTTGGCTGGGGGATGGGCGGGGGAGATGGCGCTGGCAAGCGCCTTTGTTCCCCGCCAAACTGAGCTCTGTCGTCCGGGGGCTCCGCAGCTCACCCTCCCTTTGTCCTCCAGCCTTCCCGCTTTCCGAGCAGAGCTGTTAACTTATGACCTCCCAGATGCTAAGTCGCGCTTGCTGTCGGAACACAGTCCGTCAGGCCCCTCGGCTTTTGCAAGCCGGACTCGGGGCTCTGCTTGGCTGGCGAGCCGCCCCTCCGCCCCGGCTCCCTCCCGCCAGTCCGTGGAGCGCGCACCGCCTCGCCGCCCTTCCTACCCTCTTCCGTGGGCCTCTCGTCTGCACTTGGGTCCGGTGACTCCGTTCTGCTAATCCTCTGGCGGTTTTCTGGGTTATTTAGGCAGGTGTAGGTGGAATCTAAGTCAATGACTGTTCATTCTACCATTCAATAGGCTGGGGAAACTACTCTCCAGATTGGGAACCAACCCCTTACAATATTAATCAACACAGGAGCTATTCTACCAGTGGTCAACCCCTCTACAATTAAACAGGTCTTCCCTCAGAGTAATACATTTACTCAAATCGTGGGGATCTCAAGTAAACCACAATATGTCCCTATTTCTAAACCTATACCTCTTTGTTTGGGACCTTTGCAAGATAAACATCCATTTCTCCTCAATGAATCTGCTCCTGACCACTTATTAGGATAAGATTTATTTCTCTTGAAAATGAGAAATAACTTTTGAGTTCAAATCTTCCGAACCAAAATCCCTTGAGCCTAATCCCCAATAAATTCCAAACCCTTTTTCTTTCACATGTACTTTACAAACCAGTAAAGATCAAATTTCAGACTCACTTCCATTATTAGATTTAGTGTCCCCTACTCTATGGGCAAAGTCCTCTACAGACATAGGTAGAATTCATAGTGCCCCCCTCCCCCTTAAGATCCAAATTGACCCCTCAAAACCTCTCCCCCAAATTAGCCAATACCCTATGAACAAGGAAGCTTCACATAAAAACCTATCATAGAAGGCTAAAAGGCACAGGGATTTATTATTCCTTGTGCCAGCCTTTTTAATATCCTTATTTTACCTGTAAGAAAACCTAATAGTCAAGAATAGAGATTTGTCCAAGATCTCTGAGCAATACGTAAAAACATTGTTATTCCCTGCCATCTTGTAATCCCTAATCCCCATACATTATTGGCATCCATCCCTACCAAAAGCAAAATTTTCACTGTAATCCACTTATGCTGTGCATTCTTTAGTATTCTAATCAATAAGGCTAGCCAACCAATATCTTTTTGGTTTTACTTGGGAAGGATAAGAGTATACCTGGACAGTACTGAATACTAAAAGTCCTCTATACTTCTCACAAATTTTAAAAGCTGACTTAGACAAAATAAAATTTTCTGGAGATTCCACCTTACTATAATATGTAGACTATTTACTTCTCTGCTCACCTTCTAAGGTCTCCTCACAAGAAGACAATATTTACCTGTTAAAACTCTTACCACTAAGGGAAACAAAGTCTCAAAGAAAAAGTTGCAATTTGTTCAAACTCAAGCCAGATATTTAGGACATTTAATCTCAAAACAAGGGTTACATCTAGGCCATGGTAGACCTCATGGCAACTCGAGTTTCCCAAAACCTAAAACCAAATGTCAGTTACAGAGCCTTCTTGAGCTAGTTATTGTTGCAATCGGATTCCAAACTTCTTAATGGCCCAGCCCCTATGTGTCTTATTAAAAACTACTAAACCTGACCCTATTACCTAGGAAAACAAAGATGAATTGGCTTTCAAAACCTTGAAAGAAGTCTTAATAAATCTACCTGTCCTTGGATATCAAAACTATCAACTATCTTTTTTTTCCTTTTTGTATTTGAAAAGGAGGGAAATACCCCCAGAGTATTTACCCAAAAAAACGGAGGCTACCACACCAAACTCTAGGTTACTACAGCCAACATTAGATCCCACAACCCCACACTCCATGCCTTAGAGCTGTCACTTCTGGGAAAGGCCACTGAAGAAATAGTTATAGGATCCTCCTTGACAGCCTTTTACCTCATGCTATCAAAGCTCTCTAGAACTCAAGCCACACCCAACACTTTGCATTAAGCCATCTTTTATAAAATTTTCTTGCTAACCTCCCCTCATATCACTCTTGTTTGTTGTATCAATCTCAACCCTGCCGCTCCTCTTCCTTATTTCCTGAGTCAAGTCCCTATGACTATTTGACTTTGACAGATCACTAACCTCTCCTGATAACTTATAAGAAACCTCCTTGGCAAATGTTGATTTCTCATGGTTTACTGATAGCTCTTACCTGATAAATGAAAATGGTAAATAGTGTGCTAGATGTGCATTATCAACACCTTTTGAGGTCATTGAGGCTGCACACTTACCTTTGGCTGTTTCAGCCCGACAAGCTGAATTACATGCTCTTACTCAAGCATGTACTCTAGCTAAGGGTAAATCTACAAACATCTATACTAACGGTTAATATACTTTCAGACTAGCC
This sequence comes from Lynx canadensis, assembly GCF_007474595.2. NCBI lineage: Eukaryota > Metazoa > Chordata > Mammalia > Carnivora > Felidae > Lynx > Lynx canadensis. Next base: position 76,467,944 of record NC_044310.1, read on the forward strand.
CATTATTTTGGAATGTTATGGAAACAACAAAGTTTCCTTCCTTCCAGCAAAGACAAAATTAAAAATTGTCCTTGTGGGGCGCCTGGGTGGCTCAGTCGGATGAACGTCCAACTTCGGCTCAGGTCATGATCTCACAGCTCCTGAGTTCGAGCCCCACGTCAGGCTCTGTGCTGACAGTTCAGAGCCTGGAGGCTGCTTCAAATTCTGTGCCTCCCTCTCTCTCTGCCCCCAACCCACTCACATTCTGTCTCTGTCTCTCTCAAAAATAAATGAACATTAAAAATTGTCCTTGTGTCCGAAATTTATTAGATACTATACTCCTGCCAGCAGTTCTGGCTATTATTAAAGGCCCTGGGCATTCTAAGTCTGACCACTCACAGATGTCTTTGCAAAAAATGCTGCTTACAGGATCCATAGAGCAAACCTCTATCACGGTCCAGAAAACTACCTCCTCTGGTGACAACCTAAGAGATATACAACAATTAGCCCCTAAAAAAAAAAAAAATCGAGGTGTAAAGGCTATTGGTATCATGAAGAAAAGAAATTCTGGTTTCTGACAACCAGTCCTGCCAGAAAATCTAAAATTTCCATTATTAACTATCATACATGAATTAAATCATTGGTCAACTGATAAAATGATAATGTTCATGAATCAATAATGGTGGGAAACATCTGCAAGGCACAAAAAAAAAGTTTTTATCTTTCTTGTTCCACCTGTCCTAAATTTAACCCAAGGAAACTCATCCATACTGCCCCTAGACATTTTAGTTTACCCAGTGGACCATTTGAGGCTTGACAAACAGATATCATACAACTGCCCCCATCTCATGGATATAAGGGCATTCCAGTAGCGGTTTGCATGGTTTCACACTGGACTGAAGATTTCCCATGTAGACAGGTGACTCTTCTGCAGCTAAAATCCTATTGGAAAAGATTATTTCCCCCTTGGTCTCCATAGTAATGGGAAAATTCATTTTACTGGCCAAATACTTCAACAAGCCTGTGCTGTCTGGTCAATTCTGCAACACTTTCATTGTGTTTGTTGTCCTCAACACTCAGGACTGGTCTAACATACAAATGGAATTATTGACTCAGCTAAATTAGTGGAAACCATCCAAATACCTTGGGCAAAAGCATTGCTGTTGATCCTTCTAAATCTTAGACCTACTTTCTTTTGGATGCATAAACTTTCACATTTTAAAATAATTACAGGATAGCCAATGCACTTAGTCCCTGCTTCTTTTAACCCAAAACTAACAAAAAGGTGTATATGTTAATTTTGCAAACACCCAATGAAGTCCATAGAAAATAATCATGCTCTGGTAGAACAGTCTTTCCATGGAGCGCTCTCTGGAGATGAAGACATCAAACATCATACCTTTAGTCTGGAGATTTTGTCTATTGGAAAAGACATCGCTAAAAAGACTCTCTTCAACCTTGCTGAAAATGTCCCTACCAGGTATTAATTAATCTCTGTGCAGCCAGACCTCAAGGAATAGATATCTGGGATTCATACACCACATCTAAAGAAATACCCCAAATCTGAATGAAGCTGTTGACCAACTGGTGATCTGAAACTGAAAATTTGTAGGAACTAAAGCAGATGGCATCTGAAGTAGACAGCTTACTCAAGATATCTGTGTCAGGCCTATATAACTTTCTTGTTTGTTTGTTTTTAATTACTCTATGTTTTGTTAAATCAGATCATTCAGGCTTTTAATTGTTCTTTCCTTAGTTTTTGTGCCAGGCCAAGTATTACTCATGATGAACCTGAATTGGTGGCCTGGCCACTATCTTTATCTTTGCTGTCTTTAGATAACAAAACCAATCTGGTAAAGGGGCACGCTCAGTCAGTTAAGCGTCCAACTTCAGCTCAGGTCATGATCTTGCAGGTTGTGAGTTTGAGCCCTGCATAGGGCTCTGTTCTGACAGCTCAGAGCCTGGAGCCTGCTTCTGATTCTTTGTCTCTCTCTGTCTCTGCCCCTCCCCAACTCATGCTCTGTCTCTGTCTCTCTGTCTCTCTGTGTCTCAAAAAATAAATAAGCATTTTAAAAAGTTTTAAATAATAAAATAAAAAGAAAAGAAAAGAAGAAAAGAAAAGAAAAGGAAACCAATCTGGTAAAAGATGTAAGATTTTCCTTTGGTACCTTTGAGACCACACATGTTATTCCTTCTAGAAGACTGGTACCAAATACTATGGCTTTCCATTGTGTGCTACCCACTCATAAAGGGTTATCTCTCACTCAGGTCTGGACTCTTACACAGAATTTTTTCTTTATGTTTCACAAACAGTGACAGAAATGGCAAAATTCTAGGATATCTCCCATTAAATATTTGTGACTATACTATTTTATATGATCCAAATCAACATGAACTCCCTCCCTATTTGGCATCCAGAAGACTATATCATCTCCATTAATATATCTCAACGGTGGGGCAATGAAAGCCATAATAATGCCAGAAAATGGGAAGCTAATGTGTTCTCATTCAGTGGTATTTCACTGGGAGTTAACCAAGAATCTGATGAATGGTGGAAACTTACTTTTTCCCTAGATATCTTCCAGATCTCCAGCAAAACCTTACTTATGCTAGATCAGTTCGCTTGTGTCTTCAAATCTACTTTCTTCTACTTCTATAGATATTTAAGATGCTTACATAACCATTCCCATAGTGCTCATAAACCAGATTGTCAAGAACTTTATATAAATGATCATATTTCTGATCATGAGATTCCCTCTTTCATTCCAGGAATAAGAATCTGGGCAAAGAGAACCAATTAAGCCTTAGTCTTAGAATACACTGGGTATTTCTTTTTGTGCGGAAGAAACATATATTCTATACTTCTCCTTAATTGGAAAGGAGGTTGTAGGATCATTACCCTCACCCCTAATGTCAAAATTAGAAAAACTCTTCCCTCTACTACTTATATACCTACTCTGAGGTCTTTCTCCTGTCAAGCTAAAAGGACATGTTGGAACTGGGAATGTTATAATTTGGGGTGGCTGCCTACCTATAACCCTACGGTAGACAGAAAGGGTTTGGGGCATGCTTTCGCCAGAACTCTTTTTCCTTAGGCTGGGAGTAGCAGACCTTGAAAAAGCAATTCACAATCTTTTCTATAGTCATGTCTACCACTTTCAATGCTTCTGTTCAAGCTTTTGAATATCAACAAACCCAAACAGACAGCCTTGAAAGTAATCCTATGAAACCACAGAGCCCTAAACCTCCTCACTGCCCCACAGGGGGAAGCTGCACCTTACTTGGAGAAGAATGCTGTTTTTATGTCAATAAGTCAGGGAAAATAACGCAAGAACTAAAAATAACAAAAGACAATATCAAGCTGTTAGCAGAAGTTGGCCAAGCTCCCAGAACCTGGGACATTTTCAATCTATTTAACATAGGCAATTGGGGAAAATGGTTGAGAGGTGCATTTCAATCAATAGCTATCAGTGGGCTTTTGGTCCTCAGTTTAATCTTTTTTATCAAATTTCTACTATTTTGTATTAGTACAAATGCCTTCTTCCCAAATGTATATACTAATTTTTTTTTCCTTTCAAAGGCTTTTTCTGAAACTCAACTGACCACAGAAACTAAATGGTCCACTTTAGAGGGATATAACTGAAATTCTTAATTTTCAATCATCTTGTTGCTCAAATGAGCCCAAAGAAATTCCATATCATTTCCCTCCTCCCTGAGACAAGACTCCTGAGGATGGCCTTTCTCAGCTTCATGGTAAATGACACCTGGCGGTCCTCCTCGGCTTCACAGGACATACAATGCAATCCACCTTTGACAAAAATTAACAAGCAACACCTGAATGACATAACTGATCAATGGTGCTTTCTATTAAAGATCTTGATCAAAGGGGGGAAATGTAACAGAATTTCAAACTAAAATGGAACCAGAGGATATAAAATGTAAAATCTCACACGTGTGCCCTCAGGAAAACAATATTTAGGGACTGAGAGACTGATTTCCCATAATTTCCTGATTTATAAAAGCTGATAATGTTGGAATTTTCTTAAGTTGATAGAGAGTTGGTCAGGAGTTACTTCATATCAACCTTGGGGAAGTTGGGGTTATGGTTTCCAGAGACATGAACAAGAAATGACCCAGGTCTGGTTGATCTTACAAAATAAGCTGAATTGAGCTTTATTTGTATGACTGGACTGGTTTTGTCTGCTCAGGGAATTTTCAAAGCTGGTCTCCATTTGTTTTTTATTTTAACAGATTCTAACTGAACTCTCCTCTCTTTACATTCTCTACCCATAAATATAGCCTGCCCCAAACCCTCAATAAGCTTGCCTGTAGCTTGCTACAGTTATCATGTCCCAAATTGAAATTCCTCTGCTACTCCCAAACTAATCTGTTTGACGATTTTGAGCTTGCCTCTTTTTTTTTTTTTTTTTTTTTTTTTTTTTTTTTTTAGGTCGACAGAATGTAGACTAGTTTTCCATCGTGGGTACTGTGCAGCACAGGAGTGGGGAATCAAGGTACCACCAATGCCTAATTTCTCTCTCCTAAGGCGGCATTATAAATACATATTACTCTATAGATAACTTTCCCTCCCATTTCAGGTAAAGATGCGCACCCTGTAACACTTCTTCCTACAGCCCCCAGGCTCTTTGGGGGCTCCCCAGGGGTGCCGGAACCTACAAAATGTAAGTAATCCGTGCCACTGCAAATCTCTATCCGCTCTAAATTCCATTTAGCAATTCCATCCCTCTAACTGTAATGGGGAGGGGGCAGGTAATCAACAAAGAGGAGTTGGCTTCAAGAACTGAGGGAAAATCTGAAGGAGGCAGTCGTTTGCAGCCACGAGGCCCTTTGAGGGGAGGGGGAAAGGAAAGGGGATACAGAAATGAGCTCCCACCTGGGCAAAGATTTACATGATTACCGGAAAAGGAGAAGTCTTTATAATCTCTCCCGAGTCCACCGAGATGTGAGAGAAGGGCCCTGCTCTGTAGGCCCAGCCCAAGCACGGATCGTGAAAGCATCTGGACTCCTGCTCCTGCTCTATAGGGTCCCTGTCCTAATGCACGCATTCCTCCCTGAAACACGGTCGGTAACCGGGCGCGGGGACTTGTGGCCGCGGGGCTGTCCTGGGGCAGAGGAGCGCAGAATCTCGGCTGGGGCGCGCACGCTGGGAGATCCCGCGCGGAGCCCTAGCGCGGCCGCGGACCTTGGGAACCTCCGCTCAAACCGCGGGCTGCAATGTGTGTGTGAATCGTTAGAAGGCGGGAGGACCGCCACATCTAGGGCCTCTGCAGTAAAGAATCGAGTCTGGCGGCCAGATATAGGGGCGGGTGGGGGCGGGAATCCATCAGCTCCACAAAGTAACAAAGCCCTTTTATCGTAAATCAAGTTCAACCTCGCGCTCTGGAAGGTCCTCTTCTTTTGGTGGAGCTCCCGCGGAGGCGACCCGCTGTCCTGGACCGGATAGTAGCGGAAGCGAGGAGACTCTCACCCGGGAGGAGGACCGGGGTGAGAGCGCGGTGGAGATCCGGCCTTTCGCTCCACCCTCCCGGCTGGGCAGCCGCCTCGGGAACGCTTCTCTCGGGCTTCCGTCCGCCGAGGCGGCGGTTCGCGGAGCAGTCAGGGCAGCGCGAGCAAAGGAAGTAAAAAGTGCCATTTAGAGCGATTCCACTGGCGACCTCGCTGCGGCCGCGGCGCAAGGGCTTCGAAGCAACAGACCTGAGGCCCCACTCCTCCCCAGTCGGCTTCCACTAAGAACTTATTAAATAGGGACGGTTTAGAGTTGATCTGTCACTGAGCACTACTTACCCCGAGATCTTTGGGTTTTTGAATTACTTTATTGATCTGAAGATTTTCTTCTTTGGAATGTGACCCTGTTTGGACTTAGAGCTAATCAGGAAACGCTGCCAGGAGGGCTCTTTGTAATCACCTCGCGGACCTCCCCCGCTGGTGCCGTCGACCCTTCCCCGGCGCGCCCCTTGCGGTCGCCTAGGCTTTGCAGGGAACCCATCAGCCCCCGGCTCTCCGCTCCACCGCGCGCCCTGGGAGCTGTCTGTGGTGCTAGGAGAGAGAACTCAGGAGAGGGAGGCCCGGGGGAAGAGACCAGGAGACAGAGAGGAAAGAAACTGAGAATGCAGTTTCTTGTTGGCCAAGACGGTCCGCCCCGTAACATTCGGACTGATAGAGACCTTCAAAATTCAGCCGGAAGGAGGGGAGGAACAAAGTCCCTTCTGGGTCACCGCACCGCCCTGAGGCAGATGACCTGCTTTTCCAATGCAAGAGGCCAGTGACACCTCCCTTTCTCTGAAAGCGCACACCCTCAACTCTACACACGAACCCCCCACTCGGCCCTGGGGGTGTTCAGCCTGCCAGAAGTAAGAAGGAAGGGGCACTGGGCCCTGGCCATGCTCCAGGGAAACAATCAAGTGGTAGAGAGGAAGGCTGGAACTAGCCAAGAAAGTGGGACAAGACAAAGACCTAGTGGGAAACTCAAGGAGCCCAGAAGCACTTTCCAGAGTCCATGAGGTAAACCCTGGGAAAGCCCCTACTTATCCCTCTGCCCGCACCTCTCTAGCCAACAGCCAAGGCAACAGCCAGCTTTCCCTCACTAAGGATTCCGAGCTACGGAGGAAACATCAATCCCCTTGGAGGCTCCACCCTGCCCTTGCCCATTCCCACCAGTGGAGAAAAGTCAATCTCTTTCCAAGCCTGTTGACTTCAAGCCGTGCCTGGCTCTTTAGAAAACTAAGCAGCTCTCTTCCAGTGTATTTTTGTAACCACATGGCTTAACAGGAACTAAAGTTTCCCTAGCCCTGGGGAGAGCTTTTCCAAATATTTTTAGAAAGTTAAAAAATGTAACAAAACAAACTACTCACAAGCTGCAGTTTAAAGCGGGGAGGTGGGATTCAGCAGACTCCTGGGGAAGGGCTGCCTAGGTAGGAGTCAGAAGGCAGGGAGAAAGGAGGAGGGAAGTCTTGGTTTGAGGGTAAGTGGGTTTTATTTGCAACAGAGGAAATCCGCTGTCTAATTTGCCATGTGTGGGCTTTCATTTTAAGGGGTGGAGCAAAAATAAACTGATACAAGGTGTAGGTATATTTGCTGGAGGCTAGAGACAGGCTGCAATCGTTACTTTACAACTCACTGAAAATTGCTGGCTTGGACTAAACTGGCTGGCTGCTGGCCGGGGAGTTAACTTTTTACTTCACCTGACTACAGATTTCTGCTAGGTTTGCTGTGGTCCCAGAGCGGATATTGGAGTGGGCAAATCTAAGGGGGTCATTGTGGGTGTGTAAACATCTCTCTGAAACAAGTTCGTTTTCCTGGGTTTCTGGAGGAAGCAAAGATTGCCACTGCAATTCCCTGATTTACCAGTCCCCACCTTAATCAAAGCGCAATCCAAATAAAATCCAACCGTGGAGTGCCCTTCAGACACCAAGTGAAGCTAAGGAAAAAGAAAAGGAGCACAGCTCCCAGGGACAGCTGTCCTCTGGGCTTCCATAACTGACTCCAGATCTCCCATGAGAAAAGACCTTTGCCTGTTATCTTTGTTCCTGCTTTTCAGAAAACCTAGGGTTGCACTCCTCATTTCTTAGCCAATCCCCATCTTTTTTGGACAAGCACAGAGGAACAGAGGACCCCTTTTGAGGAAAAGGATGGGTTTGCATTTGACTTTTAAGCCATAGTTTGGGGACATTTAGATAGAAGGGCACCTGATTAAGTGCCCTTGGCAGTGCTGCAGCAGAAAGAAAAGAATGAAAAGAAGAAATCCAGCACTCAGTTTTCTTCCTGAAACAACACCCATCCCTAATATCCAGTTTGCCAACTTTTATGCGACAGGAAATAACTAAAACAAATTTAGAGGGGAACTGACACTTTTAGCTCCCCAGTTTAGGGGATTGAAGAAAACATGACTCTGATGAAAAGCAAATTTAGGACTCTGGGGGATCCAGAGTAATGGCTAACAGCAGTGGAATATAAGGCTAATTAAGAAAACTTGGTCTGTATAGACATAGCGCTTCCCCCTGCATTGTCCACCTATGGAGTCCAAGTTCAGCCTTGAGAGCGAAGGGGCAACAGGCAGGCTCCTCCGCAGAGTGGCTGGTGAACTGCGGGCTGACTGCTGGTAGCAGATGGGTGCTGTGGCATTGCTTGTATTTGTAAGTTTGTTTATGTGTTTTTCCCAACTGGACCTGAGGTCATTCTTCATAGGGAATGTGTGATGTGTGAACTCCAGTGACTTCCAGGTCCCTCTTGTGCCCGAAGCTGACTGGCCCCGGGGCCAGTGCAGACAAAAGCTGTAGTACACACACACACACCCCCCAGACGTGGAGAGTGCCCTTTTAGGCCCAGGCAGACTATTTTTGAGGCATTTAAACTTGACTGTAAAACCCACCAGCAGCTAAGATGGAACAAGGAGAGTCTGCTAGAGTGCCCAGGCACTGGGCATTCCCCACTGGACACAGTGGTGCCCAGTTTCCAGCCCAACCCAGCTATCTTGAGTGTGCCCCCAGCTCAGCAGGAAGAAAATGAGAAGGGCCAGTCCAGACCCTTTTGTTAGAATCAAACAAGACCAAGACCACTTTTGAAGCAAATTGATGAGCTAGATAGAAATCTGCAAACCACTCCCTAATTAGCCAAAGACTGATCAAGGCGCCTGAGGCAATTTCCTCCTGGATTTCACCCCTTTCTTCCCTTCTTCCTTCCCACCCCTCCCCAATCCACACTCCCATAGCACTCCACTTTTTAAAAAATGTTTTTAACTCTACTAAGGTTCAACATCAGAGAAAGTTGGAGGATGGGTCTGGATGTGTTCTCGCTGTGTCCCTTTGACACGGGACCAGGGCAGGAGTGAAGCTAGAGATATGAGAATACCCACCTGGGGGATCTAACTCTGGCTCTCAGGAAATGCCCTTGGGGCTGCAGAAGGTGGGAGCAGCCCTAGAACTGAACCCCTGTTTTGTTGTTCCCTTAGTCTTGAGTGCTGAGCCTGGTGGGGAGCCAGTCTGGTGGGGTGCACCTGCAGCCCTCGCAGAGATGCTACAAGTATTTACACATCCGTTCACACACGCTCCCAGAGACCTCCATCCTCTGGGCAGGGCCCCTCATTTTGTGGTCCCAACCCATCCATGGGTGCGGATAAAAAGCTTGGCAAGCCTGTCGTGGCCAGACTTGGATTCCTGCTCCAAGGCATCCCAGCACAACAAACTCACTAGGACAAGAGGCTCGGCGCGCGGCGCGGAGGTGGGGGCTGGATGCCCGCTGGGGAACGAGAACGCAAGGATCAAAGCCGCAACGAGGGTTTGTTAGCCGGGCCTCTCTGAGTCCCCCGGGCGTCCTAATTGCGCGCCCTGCAGCCGCCCGCTCGCAGGCTGTCCCGCCGCGTGGGCGCCGGGCTGCGGGCTGCAGAACAGCTGCGAAGCCCGAGGAGCGTCCACCCGCCCGCTGCCCAGCGCTGGGGACCCTCATTGCCCCGGGAAGAGCCTAGGAGAAGGAGGAGGAGGGGCCGACAGACCGCGGCTGCCCGGCAGTCTGGGAGCGGGGGAAGTTGGCCGCCCCACTCAGCCAGCACCAGCGGCCTACAAGCGGAGACTTTTCCTCCTCCGCCTCCCGGGCTGCTCTGAAATCATCCTCTTAAAAAGAAAGGAATTCACACATCAAATAACGGCTCGGAAGAGACCAGCGTGAAAACTGGAGCTGCTTTTATATAACTCAACCCAAAGTCGTTACAGATTTTGTAAATTCCTAATATGATGGGAGGGAACCAAGTCAGGCATTTCATCATAGTACGTTCTGCTTTAGTAAAATCAGCTCCCTTGAGTTTCATCGCTTGTTAAAAAAAGATAAACTTTATTTTTGTAATTTTCAATCACAAAAAAATCTATATTTTTGTCTAAGCATTTATTTTACTGAATCAAAAAGACATGAAAAGAAAAATCATGTTTTACTAACGTATATAAGTGACTCTTTTTTGGACAACATATAATAAATATGATATATCACTTATCACTCAGTCTTTCAAATGTACATTTTTTTTTTCATATTATGGAGCATGCCACTTTTCCAAAAGAAAAAAGGTCATGAGAAATCAGTGCAAAGTTCTCAGTTACCCTCCTCTTTTCTCTGGGGCAGACGATATGTCCACAGCAACGCCCTGTGCCTCGGAATCTGAGGCTGGCTGTCCATCTACAATTCTCTCTGCCCCTACGGCTTCCTCTCCGTGCCCTTCCTTCTTCCCTCCTTTCCCCTCCCCCCTCCCTCCCTCCTGCTTGTCCGTAAAGTCATTTTTAAAAAGAACTTGAGGTTTTGTTTTTGTTGATGTTTTCACTTACTGGTCGCACTTTCTGTGGGGGCAGCATTTTCGCCAGTCACACTGCTGTGGGGAGCTTTCCAGCCCTGTTTCTGGGGGTGGGGAGATGGACAGTGGAGGGCTGGCTCCTCTTTGGGGCCCCCCCTCCCATTGGTGTGCGGCTTCTTCTCTCACTTCCCTGCTTCCCGGGGTCGCTATCGAGAGAGGCCTCGCGGCCTTGAGCGGGGAGAGGAGGGGCAGCTGTCCGGTCGGGGAGGGGACGGGGAAGGGACCGCGGCGCTGTCAGTCGCTCGTTCTTCACCGGGGGTGCGGGGTGCCTGGGATGGGGTTGGACAAGGGATTGAGGGCCGGCTGTCCCCCAGGCCCCAGGCCGTGGATGAGCACGCGGGGCACCAGGGGCCGCTGCAGCTGGGGGTGGGGCGCGGGAGGAGTCCGGTACATGCTGCTGTACATGGCTGCGGCGGCCGCGGCGGCCGTGGTGCTGTCCATGCTGCCCAGCAGGCTTGGGTGGTAGAAATAAGGCGACGGAAACATCCTCTGCAGGGCCGAGTAGTTTCCCGCCTCGGCCAGCAGCTCCAGGCCCACCGCGGTCTGCCGCTTCCACTTGGTCCTGAAAAAAAGCAGGCGTGCAGGCACCCCGCCGCTGTGGGCTCCGTCCAGGCACCAAGGCCCCTTCTCTCATCCTCTCCTGCCTTCTCTTTCTCGGGGGACAGGAAAACCGAGAGCTCTGAGAACCAGGAATGAACCGCACCTCCTAGCCCCCTCCCCCACGATCTTGCTCACAGAGTAACCCAAATTCAAGTCAACTTTGTAAATTACACCCTTAATATCTGAGACACTCATAAATGAAATTCTACAAGCTTTGCTGCCTTTACCTGACCCTCTGCTCTGCTGTTGCCCCCTTTATAATTAGGCTACTTCCTGAAACTTTCCTGAAGGCCAACTGGGACCACTCTTTCTATAGGCGGGTCTTCTCCTCCTCTTCTAATTCCTTTCCCCAAGTGGCCCCCCCCCAACAATCCCAGAGTGTCCACTCTCTGCCCCTCCCCCCTTCCTCCAGGCCTAGTGAGTAGAAACCATAAACAAAGGGACACAGAGACTCCTGAGCCCCTCTCATTCCCCCAGCGCTGTGGAGATACATCTCTCTCCCCATTCTGATAGGACCTTACAGCGGGTGGGGCGGGGGGGAGGGGGGGAGGCTTGGGGCAAGGGAGGCAGCAAGGTTTCAAAATGGAATTGGTTTGAGGGAGGACTCTCCCAAGGTGACAGTACCTTGGGGCCATTTCAGGAGGGGAAAAATGCATTTCAAGATATTCTCTCCTCTGGGAGAGAGTAACAATTAAAACCTGTGATCAGCTCTTCTCAGTCTCTTCCCTCCCCCACCATACCCCGCTAGGAAGAAGAGGCGATCAGGCCTTTGCTCAAATGCCCCACGAAAGAACTCAGGGCTGGTGGGCCATCCGTACCCGGCAGCTTCAGCCAAATTAATAAACATGTCGCCCATTTTAAATTGGCTACAAATGACACTAATGTTTTCCGACAGAATTAGGGTGGCTGAAACCGTATGTAATGAGACAGAAAATTATGGTAAAGATGACAACTGGATGGGCATTTCCAACCACACTTATGGACGATTAGAAGACAAATGAGAGAAGAGGAGAAGACCAAAAAAAAAAAAAAAATCGAGACAAGGGAGACAACTGCCAGGCTTGGAAACACAGCATAACTTCAGCCTCAGATTGCCTGGGCTCGCACTACACTTCAAGGGCCCGCAAGCCCTTTCCTGATTTCCTTTCAACAGAGGCAGTGATTCCTGGCAGGCTCTGAGGTGACAAATACAGGGGACAGACCCTCGGTCTGGATGCCTGGCCGGCTGCCTCATAAGCCGAGGCAAGGACATTTAAGCTGAGGCCAGTGGGGCAGTTCCTTCCGGACCAAAATAGCCAGGCTGTGTGGCCAGCTGTAGACATTCGGAACCAGCCTGGGGCAGGCCCAAAGGGTGCACAGCACGGGCTCTACAGGCCTGAGTGTCAGCTGCACAGATGTCTCAATTTGAGAAGGTGTGGCTTGATCGATTTGGGGGCAGGGGGGGGTGGATTCCAGCCACTGGGGTTTGAGAGAGAAAGCAGCATATGTTAAGACACTCAGCAATGCAAAATGTTCCAAACTCCAGCTGCCTATCGGTCCCTCTCACCTTGGGGATGTGGCTAATCCCTGTTCCAGCCTGGAAGCCCACCCCCCCCCAGCCCCCAGGGCCCACTCTGGGGCCTCTATCTGAGTTCCTGGGGTCTCCCGGGGCCAGGAGGGGAGAAGATTGGCACGATGGTCATGACCTAGATGGCCAGATGCCTTTGCTCCCTGCCACAGCCTCCCTTACCTGCGGTTCTGGTACCAGGTCTTGACTTGGGTGTCTGTGAGGTTGAGTGCAGCTGCCAGGTCCATGCGGTCCTGCACACTCAGGTACTTCTGCCGCTCAAAGCTACGCTCCAGTTGATTGAGTTGATGGTCAGAGAAAGCTGTCCTGGCTTTTCGAGGCTTTTTGGCTCTCACAGGGGGACTCTCCCGGCTACTTGTAATCTCCCGGTCTCCTTCCTCCTTTGTTCCTATGGTAGAAACCCATAGCCGTAAGGTACTGTGGAATAGGAAAGGGGAAATGCCCTCCTGGCACACACTTCCACATCCCCAACTCAGCTGCTGGTCTCGGGGGACTATACTCTGCCACCCTCATCACGCACATACTTGGACCCTAGCCAGTATGAAGAAAGAAGACCAAGGCCAAGGAGTTTGGAACTTTGTGCGGCGCTTCTAAAAGGGTTCTAAAAGGTTGTCTGATCTTCCCATCTTTGGAAGTTAAAAAGAAAAAACAATATTGTACAATATAGTAGGGTCCTTTCGTTATTGTTTCCTTCACTGGGGGGGGGCGCTGTCCCATTCCTTAACCGTTTTCACTATGACCTCATTTTTGCCTGATTTGGAAGTTTTCAAAAGATCTTTCCACTCTGTTTTGTTTTGTTTTGTTTTGAGGAAGGGACACCTTTTTCATTTCACTTTTTCTGTTTATTGAAAGTTACAGGCACTTGTTTTCCTTTTTCAGATGCACTTGGCAAATGTTGGAATCAAGTTCTCTGCAGTTGCTTGCATTGAGTCTTGTAAAGCTTCAGAGAGAATATGTCACCCAGACACCACAGAGCTCAAAATCACTGAGCCCATCCAGGTGACAGCCCAGAGATTTCCGGATTCTATTTGTCAACTTTGGTTTTTTACTGAAATGCTGGGAAATCGATATGTCAGCCCCTCTCTGTTTGTACCCGTTTTTGCTGCGCTCCTTGATCTTCCCTGCAGGAAGAACAATAATCTCTCTAATTGACCCACTGGGGAGGTTGGTGCACAAAAAATCGCCAGACCAGACTGTACATCTGTTTTGGGCACTATTATGCTAATGTGATAATAGTAAACCGAGGAGCCAGTATCCTACCTTCCAGATAGTCAGCACACATCTTTCCCAGAGATGGCAAAGGTTAATAATAATAATAATAAACTTATTAGTAAGGGAAAAAAATAACTCTCCTGGCACATTAAAACTCTTTTGTCATGCAAAGACCAGAACACTTCCTTATAAAATTGTATGAGTAGAAAATGGAAAAAGGGAGTTGAAGGACTGTTTCAATTGCCATCTTCTGATTTTACAAAAATAAATAAATCCAAATTCCATCCAATTTTATTTTCATAAGCGCCATTTCCCAATTACTTGCAGGGAGACGAAAATCTTACTAAAATACAAAGATTCAGTTGGGGCCATGGAGTCAGAAGGGTATTTTAAAAACTGAAAAACTATAAATTTTTACCATATCGACTTCCCTATATCAATCACAATCTAATTTTTAAAAGTTGCTTTGTTACTCAACTCGGAAAATTTTCCCTCATTAAATCTGATGATTCCTGTGACGGTGTTTAGAAAATATGGTGTGCTGGGGGGGGGGGAGAACGAAATAATTTACATTAAAGAATAAACTCTTTCTGCACACACCCCCTAAACACCACGCTAGCTAAGCGCGTTCCTCTCTCCCACCTCCCCCCATTCCCACCCCCAAGGTCTCAGCTAGAAAAATCTCAAGTACTTCCCTTTTATCAATGAAAGTATGCCCGTCAGATCCCCTCCGCCTCCGCCCTATTCCTAATACATTGAAATTAAGTAAAACAAAGAAAGGAGTGGGACTGCGGGGAGGTTGAGAAGTGGCAATGTAACAATAAACCGAACTTCGGACGAGTCCTCCCGTCACGCGCCCAGGCCTCCCTCCCGCTAGCAGTTTTTGACCCGGGCGCGATCGCCCCAGAAGCTCCCGGAGTAACCCCGCATCGGAGACTCGCGGGGGTCCGAAGGGGAGACCGAGAACCAGAGGACCAGAAGCTACACGGCTCAGCCAGCCAGCCGAGGCGGCGCGACTCACCGTGGCATTTGATGTCGCTCTGGGAATCTTCCCGCTTGTCGAGTTTGGTTTTGCTGTCCTCCTGCTCCAGCTTTGGCCTGAAGCTCTCGTGCGCCGCATTGCTCTCCTGCTTCGGGGTGTGGTGGGGAGAGGAGACGCTGGTGCTGTAGGGCGCACACGCCGCCAGAGGTTTGCTGTCGCCCAAGATGTCCTTGATTAAAAAAGAAGAGGTGGAAGTCCTGGGGGCCGAGGCGGCCGGGCCCAGCTGCTGGGCCGGTGGCTGCTGCTGCGGCGGCGGCGGCGGCTGCTGTTGGGGTGAAGGCTGCAAACTTTGCGTGGGGGCCGCGGCTGGCGGCGGCGGCTGCTGGCTGTGGTGGAGGTGGTGGTGATGCTGGGGCCCTTCTGCTACCAGATGCGGCTCCGGGGGCTCCATGGTGACGGAGATGGGAGAAGAAGGCGCCGTTCCTACGGTATCAATCTCCGAACAGGGGGACGGAGTGGCCTGACTCCTAAAATCCGCGGTCCTGGCCTCGCCGAGCGGGCGGAAATCTCCATTCATCATGCCGGGGCTGCCCGAACTGGCACTGGACAAAATCGTGTCTATTCCAAAACTCGACCCGCTGGCCCCTTCCATTGTTGTCATTTCTACATGAGGTCCGCGCCACTTCGCCGCTCAGCAGCCGCCGCGACCGAGCAAAGGAAGCTATCGATCGTAAAACAAAATAAACACTAAACAATGTTGTCGCCGCTTTGAAAAAACAAAAAAGTGGGGCGGAGGGGGGAAGGAAGGATAATCGGGAGGTGGCAATCGGTGAACACTTTGGACACTTTTTGTTTTCCTTATTCATAAAGTAAGGGTGAGGAGAAGGGGAGAAGGGGAGACAGAGGGGGAAAGTTACAAAAATTGTTGAGGAAGAACGGAGCCTGCGCTCCAGGGACCACCGCGCACGTGCGGGAGGCGGTGGCGGCGCAGGGGACCCAGACGAAGACGCAGGCGGCAGGAGGTGACCCCGACGCCGCCGCCGCTGCCGCCGCCGCCTGGGTCTGCCCACAGCCTGGCACCAGGCGGCAGCGGCGGCGGCGGACCTGGCAGGTGCAGCGCCCTCGAAGCCCCGGCGGTCGCGCGCGCCCTCGGAGCTCCCGGGCAGCTCCCCGAGGTGGCTGCCGCGGGCGACTCGGCCGCTCTGGAGCCGAGTTTCTGAACTTTCTCGGAAAGTTGTGGAGAAGACACCGCCGCAGTGGTCGCGGCCACGCAGGACGGAGAGGAAGAGAAGGAAAAGAAGGAGCAGGCGCAGGCGGAGGCGGCGGCGGAGACGCGGCGCCGAGCGACTCCGGCCGCTGCCGGGCGCGTTCGCTTGTAATCCGGCTGCGAGCGGGCGGCGCCGACCCCCTCACGTGACGTCACGGCCACTGCCGCCGCTCTCCGCGCTGCGCGGGGCCCGCGCCCCCGCCACCGAGGCCGCGCGCCGGGCCCCGCGCTCCCATTGGCCGCGCCCGCGCGAGCAAGCGACGCCGACGTACTGGGAGCCAATGGACGCGCGACTCTCGAGCCCGTCAGCGAGCGCGGCTCGGGCCCCGCTGCTCTTTTGAGAACCTGCTCAACCCTTTGCCTGCAGCCCAAAGCCCAACACCTAGTCCTGCGGTGGTGCCGGTGTCCACAATCACGTGCGCGGGCAAAGGCAGAGAGGAGAGGAGAGCCGGGGTAGACTAGAGAGGGGAGCCAAGGGGGTAAAATTAGAAACAAACAAACAAACAAAAATCCACCAAGAGAGTAGCAACGATGTGTCCGTTTTCTAACGAAGTCCGGGGAGGGAGGAGAGAAAGGACCGTGAGGGAAAAGGAATCTGGCTGGCTTACCTTTGGGCTCCAGCGCGTCCGCCCTCGCAGCATCCCCAGACACGCGCTTAAATAGTCCGAGGGCACTGAGAGCAGAGGAAGGGGATCCCTGAAGGAATCCACGGGAAAGTGTGTAACTCCAGCAGCCGGACCGCTGGGTGGGCCGGTGGACTCGGACCTCCGATTTGGCCCCCAAAGAGACCAGGAGCCCGGGCTGTGGCCCTGCTGGGCGGCCGGCCTCCGAGGGGGGTTGAACGCATCCACCCGGCACTCTCGGGAGGCGTGGGGTGGGGAAGGGGCCTGCTGCTCAAAACCGCGGACCCAAGTGTGGTCACCAGTCAGGGCCCGTGCTGCAAAAAAATGCCTGGCCAGATACTTTCTCCTGAGCGGGGTAAATAATGCCCCGAAGCGTTCTCTAGCGGCGAGGGCGGCGATGGTTCACCGCAGTGTCAGTCTGGCGCAGGGCTCAGGAACCCAGGTGGCGGGTCCGCAGCGCGCACTCCGCCTCGCCACCAGCCAGTTCTCTCCTCTCTCACTCTCTCTCCCTCCCTCCTTCCGCCCCCCCACCTATCCGTCCGCTCATTTGGAAAGGAAACAGTCACTGCGGATCCACTTGGGACCTGGAGCGTGGCTTGACTGTGACGCCTCGTCGGAGGGTATCAACTTACATTATTTTCTCTAGGACGTCTCCAACCTGTCTCTTGTTGAATGTCAGAGTAATGGGAAGTGCCAGTGACAAGACGGCGTATTACTCCTGATTAAGTGCCGTGTCAACCTAATTAGCAGAGTAATTATAAGGTGCTAATGAATGATTCAAAGTTCTTTGAGTTACATTTTACTCCAAATTACCATTTTAAGAACCCTATGAATCTGAGTGGCTGGCATCGCTTCCGTGACTAGGTGCAGAATGATGGTAGGAAATGGCCTTTAAAGTCTCCAAGGGCCGGACCGAAATCTGGGGTTTAGTTGCAGTTCTGAAAGTCTTTTTCTGGGGGACAGATTTTTTCTGTTGAGGACGGGGGTGGGGCGGGGTGGTGTCGGGGAGGCAAATGACCTCCTGGGACGAGATGCTGCCTTTCTGTCGGAACGGCATCGTGTGAGCCCTCAGTCAGGAAGGGGTAGGTTGGAGACTCACCCTCCCTGCGTTTTCCTAGGGAATTCGCTGTGTTTGACCCAGAAAAAGCCCGCGCTATTTCAAGGCTGTGTTGAGCTGTTTCTTATCTTTATGCCGTTTTTTCTTTTTCTTTCTTTCTTTCGTCCTTTTTTTCCCCCCCCCAACGGGTCGGTCTCTGAGGAGAACAGCAGGGAGAGAAAAGACCAAGGCGAGGAGATGTACAATCCTGGCAGCTCTCGCTTTTCTCCTAAGGCGAGGGGAGTTTGGCAGAAGAGTCGGGGTTGGTGAGCCGAGGCGGGGACGCGGGGCGAGCTGCGGGCCAAGGCCGTAGCGGGCCGGAGGCGGCGCGGAGAGCCCCTGGAGAGCGCGCGGCGGGCCCGCGGGGTGGGGGTGAGCTCCTCAGCGCTGGGAGGCCGCAGAGGGCCTGGGTGATGCCCGGAGAGGGGTTGAATCCGCCGCCTTCAACGAGGCAACTGCTCACTGACCAGACGCTCCTGGGAGCCTGCCAGCCGCGCGTCGGCCTGCCAGCGGGACGGGTATTTCGGAACCACCGGCCCCGGACTTCCGCGGGCATCTAATCTTAGGGAAGGCCCTGGCGTCACATACATGCGGCCAGGAAGCCGAACACTCTAGTGGCCTCGGCATCCCGCACCCCTGGCTTGTGTGGGAAGCGCGTTGGGGCTGCCCAGACTACAGGTGTATGCTACACGTTATTCTCCCCTCAAATACCAACCAGGGATCTTCTCATTCTGACATCACCTACCACTTCCCAAATGAAGTGCGTTCGCCCCCAAACCCGGGGTTCCACCCGCACTTCCCTCTCTGACTCTTCTGGGGGGGAAGTGGGGAAGAGGAAAAAAACAAATTTTGATCCAGAACTAACCGGCACTGCACAAATCAGGTATTCTCGACCTTGATAAATTATTCATTTAAGCCTGTTTTTGTTTTGCTCTGACGCCTAAAATGACTCAAGAGCTCAAAAGGCTTCTTGCACAGATTGTGTTGGGCAGTTTAACAGGATTTTTAGCTTGGAATAATTCACAACATTAGCAGGGAAGAGAGAGAGGTGGCCGTATGAAAATAAAAACGAAATCTAAAAAGAAAGGAAGAGAGGAAGGTGGAAGTTTTAGAAAAAAAATAGCGTTCCTTTTGTGAAAACTCTAAAAAGCAAAGAAACCGGAAGCCCAGTAGGCCCCACCTTGTGCATGTCTCAGATCATGTTTTCTTAAGAAAAGGTTAAGACCATAGAAGATTTCTTTGGGTGAGATGTTAGGAGATCAGCTTTCAGGAACAACAATTGTGAGGGGAAAATATGACCTTGACTTTTATCAAGGCTCCTATCTTTGGGTCCCTACTAGAGAGGAAATGCTAGTGGTGGCCTGAATATCTATCTAAAGAGACCCAAAGACCACATTGCAAACTTAATGAAAGCCAAATTCTTCAGAGCTGGACTTTTGTTTCTTAACTTTTCTTAGTTCTTTTTTCTCCACACACACTCCTCTTTTGCCATTATTTTTTTTTCCTGAGAGCGTATATAATCTAAACACCCAGGAAATCATGTACCGTCTAGCAGAGTAAACATAATTAACTTTTCATTAAAAATAAACATTCAGAAATAGAACAGGTGTAGACTAATAACATTTTCAATTCCCAAGTATAGGAAAGGAAATGCATTAACTGGATTTAATCTCAGATTTTCCCACTGAATTTAAGACACAAATAAACATAGTCCCTAAAGCAACATAAGTTTGAAAATGTTCTTCCACTTCCAGGCCTTCATGTCCTTAAAGAAAAAGACACGAGAAAGAAAGAAAATTATTTAATTTTTGGACGATTTTGGAATTCTTGCACAGAAAACAGTTATTTGCCAAACGTGGATAATAGAGAACAAAGTTTTCCTTGTGCTTTAAAGGATATGTCAGTCCTGATTACCACTAAAGATGCTCCCTCCCTGCCAAAATCATGATTCAAACATTCATGTATTTAACAAGTTTTGTTCTTTAATATATATATACTTTCTTCATTCATTTTGACAAGAGAGATTTGGGATTGTGTTTAAACTGGAGCATCGGTTTTTAAAGGAACTGAACTTTAAAAGTTGAACTTTTAAAGGAACTGAACATCTCTAGATTACGTTGAACTTGGAACTGGTGTTTCTTCTTATCATGTTTAATTCGAACGTTTCTAAAGGTCCACATGATGACAATGCCAATTTACAGGAAAGAAGTGCAGAGGCGCTTCCCTCCACAGGGCGGCGCCAAGAGGCCCCAGCCGAGAAAGCCCGCTATTGTTTCTTTCTATAAAAGATGCCAGATGCACATATAAGCTCTCCCTCTAGTAAGGCTGACTCCCTGACCACATCCTGACCTCTCAACGTTTGAAAGCTAGAGGAGCATGGGAAGTTTTCTTTATTTTTCTTTTCAGTGTATAAAGATATTTCCAACTGCTTAAGGACTTGATGCATATTTGCTTAGAAACATAATGTAATCAAGAGAAAGACTTGAAAATACTGAAATTGAGTCCCTTAAGTAGACAGAAACCAGGAGAGTGGCGACGGGAGCCAAGAGAGACAAGGAGAGTAGATGAAAAAGAATAAGGTAACTGAAAACTGTTTTAACAGAATAATAAGTTAAAATGATAGCCTTTGCAAATACTAATCGTCCTAGAGGAATAAAAGTTTTGAGAGATAGTGCTGGTATCATAATAAAATCTGTGAGAGCTATAAGTTCAACACAGCTTTAAAGATTAGCAGAGATCTAGTGAAGCTGGCAGTCCTTTGGGGGTTAGATATGTGTTGTGCCAGAACAATCAGGAGGCAGGCCAGTGGAGATAGTAGAGAAAGAATGCTGGAAGAGAGAGTTTTAATCTCATTTTGCCACTTTCCAATGCTCTTGAGGAAGGCACTTAACCTTTCTGATGACCACTTTTCTTGTCCATTAAAGGGAAGAATAGTCCTTGCCTAGAATAGAGTGATTGTGATGACCAAATAAGACCTTCTATGTAAAATCTCCTTGCAAATTGTGAAGCAAGAGATTGACAAGTGGACAACGCGAAGGTGGCAGTTATTTCCAGCTACAGGTACCATACAGCAACCATATTTAATTCCCCTTCTTCCTTCCCTCACTCATTTTGTTCACTCACTCAGTCAATAAACACTGTGTGTGCATTCTCTGCCAGGTGCTTGAGAATGAGACACTGGCCCACCTCAGAGGGCTGCTGAGAGCTTGAACATGATAGAAATTGTCATAAATGCCATGACGCCTGCTATCATGAGAATACAAAAGAGAGACTGCGGAGTCCTGCCTTGGAAGGAGTTGGGGGAACAGAGAGGTTTCCTGAAGGAAATGAAGTGTATCTTTGGTCATGGAAAAAAAGCAGGTACATCCCAAGTAGAGAGATATATAGAGGGATTTGTAGGGTAGCTAAGAGTATTAATGGTGCAATAATGTCCACAAATCGTCCAAACCTTTACTCTCCTGACAATGGGGCTGGGCAGCAATTTGTGGGCATATGTTGGCTGTAGAGATCTCTGCTGCAGGAAGGTACGAAATTCTCTTAGAGCACCGTGGAGGGAACAGAAACTGACTAACTACACATGCCTACAGACCTCCGCAGCAGAACTTTGCAGCACGTTTGATGTGATCTCGAGATGGTCAAATCTCCCCCACAAACTAAATGTAACCACTCTTCTCCACCTCTACTTCCACTTCCTTTCTTCTTTCTATGGGTCCACATGTGTAGGGAGAAAGAAGTCTTCCTTAGAGGCAGGGGTGGAGATACAGAAGATGACAAAGTGGAGGCAGTTGGAGGAGGAGGGGGGAGGAGGATTTTACTTCACCCGTCCTAAACTAAATCATTGTCCATTGAAGACCAGCTCCTGGGAAATGAAAGGGCCCCCGGGTGACACAGCCACGCCCCACTATAAAAATAATTCTGAGGCCGCTAAGGTTCAGTAAGGTAGTTGAAGCTTGTATCAACTCCTGAGGTTAAGAGGGAATGGCGGGGCGGAGGCAGAGGAGAAAAGAAAGCCTCAGAGCGCTGGGCGAAGATGCCAATCAGAAAAGGGGAAATTCATTTGCGATGTTAATTAACAAGCGGCTAATTAAAACGGCACTTTGAGTGCTAATCAATCGCCTTATTAAGTTAGAGCCATCACTGGAACAAATTGAAAGCTCCCCGCCCCGGCTCCTGCTTCTGGTGCGGGCGGGGCTGGATTCCCCAGACCTAGCGGGGTAGGCGACCGCTCAGGCAGCCGCTGAGGTCCACAGAATCTCCAACTGCCAGATTCAACCCCGCGGAACTGCCCGCTCCTGCCCTGGGACCTGATGAACTGGACCAGTGTCTAGGAGGCGATTTCTAGTCCAGACGCACCGGGCAGGGGAGAAGGGATCGCGTGCGAGAACAACGGGATCAGCTAATGGGGACTTTGCTTCCCCGGAAGGAGCTCCCAAAAAGGTGCAGAAATTCGAACTGTGGGCCGCAAGCAGGGAGAGGAAGCAATTCAGCCCGAGAGGGGGCGCTCTCTGGCCAGGACCAGGCATCCCCATTTCCCGGGACCCAGCGATCGCTTTACTTTCAACGCTCTTAGGCCCTTGCCCACATCCATCTCAGCAACCAGGAAAGAACTGGCGGGTCTTCAGGCAGCAAGGACAGGGTAGCTAGCCACCTCGGCTCGGTCTCCTTGGACTCCTCAAGAACCGTGTGGGATGCGTAAAGGGGAGAGGGAGTGGGTGTGCTAATCATCTGGGACGCGGGCACACCACGTCCAGCCACTAACGTGCCTCCCAGCCAACCCATTCGCGTTTCCTCATGCCTTTGGTCTTCCAAATTCGCTAAGAGAATTAAGATTTTGAATCTCTATTTTGAGGCGCCTTCCCCACTTCCTAATTGTTAAATGCCTACTTTTCACCAAATTCCCAAGGGAGAAGTAGTTGGCAACAAGAGGGGGCTGTGAATTTAAATGCTAATTAAATGGGTCCTTCTCCTGCAACTCCACCTGCCTGGCGGCCCTAGTTAAAGCAGAATGCACCGGGCGCGCACACCTCAACACTCCTGGGGTGCAGAGCAGAAGCTCAGTTGAAGAGGGACTCCGGCGGACTCCTGTATGGTTTGCTTCTTACGGCCTGCTACAGGGGGAAAAAGAAAAAAAAAAAAAGAAGAAGAAGACGCCATTAGAAGGAGGTCTTTTGCGTGGCGGGTGATAAGTGGCGTGGCCCAGGGTGTGGTTAATGTGTCTGCGATGACACACGAATGTTCTGAGCTGGCCTGTGGGCTTGCCTTCCCAGGGATGCGTCGGACTGCGCCTGCTAGTGGGTCTGAGCATGCTTAGGGTGTCCCGGGAGAACCGAAGGAACGGCTCCCACGTGCAAAGTTCGAAAGCATTAATATTTTCATCATATTATCATTATTCAATATAATAATATTTGCTCGGTTAGCGGCACTAATTAGGCCACATTAAAACTGTAGTGTCTCCCTAATGGTGCGTAATGTGCCCACACTCACATTTTTCTCTCTGAGGATGGGCGGCTCTTGGCTTGCAGAGACAGACAAGCAGTGGGATAGATTAGGGTGTGCCGCCCCTTAGCGCGCGCACACACACACACACACACACACACCGCCAGGAATCTGCTGAGTGGGGTCCGCCGTCTCGGCAGGGTCGCTGGGACCCTCTGCTGCGCATTCGGCCCAGCGCCGAGCACCCTGCAGCCTCCTCCCGCGCCTCGGTTCTTTGAACTCGGCGGATTGATTTTGCTACCTTTCCCCCTGGTGTGTGTGTGCCTTCAATTGGTTAGGTTTTCAAGGTTTGGGAGGGCCGATGTGAAAGAATTAAAATACTCTTAACCGGAGCCCCTTGGCCGAGAACTGGAGGTCCCGCCCCCTAGCTAGGTGCTTTTAGGACCCCCTTCCCGATGGGAATTCCTTTCCAAGACTCGAGGGGGAGAGTGTAAAAGAAGCTCCCGCAGAGCAGGTCCGGTCTGGGTCTTCTTCCTCTTCTCGGTGCCAGCGGTCGGCCCCGGCGTCCTGCAGCCCTCCGCGAGGTGCATGTTAAGCTCCGGGAGACTGCCCCTCCCGCGGGCGCCGCGGCGAGATCACTCTGAATATGTAATATATTTGTAACGCGCGATGAGGTGTGATGTGTGTTCGGGAACGGTTGAGGGGGGGGAGGTTGAAGCCGGATTGGGAAGAGGGGGGCACAGAACTCACACTGTACTGCGCAGTCTAACAATCTGAACATTTCTTTATTAAAAGCTGCTGCGTGACATTTACACTGAGCCTCCAGCCTCTGCCTCTAATCCGGGTGAAAACGTATTGAACCGCCGAATCGTGGCTTCTGCGTGCGGGGACGCTACGGTCCGCGGCCTGGCCGGGCCCCTGGGCTGCAACCCGAGAAGGCCCCTACCCCCTACCCCGTCCCATCGGAGAGGGTGGGGAGGGGCGGTTACCTCCAGCCCAGCCCGGGCGCCGGGGAGTACCCGGCCTCCGGACTCTCGCTTCACCCCCCGCCAGCCGCCCGGCCCAGCGACGCTCTAAAGACCCGGTCCAAGCCTCCAGTCCTTCCTTCCCCCAACAAAGAAGTAAACTTTCTACCTCTCCCCTGCCCCTCCCCCATAATCCGATCGTTTAGAGCTGCTGTTTTCCTTTTGTCAGATTCCTCCTCCCGGATCAGTCTGAGTACACGATCAGAACTGCTCAGAGAGCAGGAAGCACATTGATTTCAGCTTGTTCTGTCCACAGACAGGCCCTGACAAGGTTGTTAGAACAGTCGGAGAGGTCTATACAATCACTTAATTACCAAAACTGTCAGTCAGGCGGGACGCGGGTCCGCGTCCCGGGCTTCGCCGGGCATTCCAGCAGTGGGCCGCGCGCGTGATTGATCGGTGCTGATAGCATCGCAAAATAATTACCGCGAATTTTCTGATGTGTGATTTTTATCCCAAGTTCATGCTTCAGAGAGGTAATCGGAGGATGAGAAGGGTCAGTGCCATTTCGGATTACCTGGAGTCGGCGAAAAAGGGTAAAACAGAAGGGGGAGCGTCTCCGAGGAAAGGGGGGGGGGAAGGGGGTGCAGAGAGAGAGGGAAGAAGGAGAAGAAAGAGAGCGAGTTATGGATTGCTGGAGGGACTGCAAGCCATTCGTCAAACTGTGCAAGTGATTTCCTTCAGAGCCAGCATATGGCAGATTGATTTTGTCCAACGTCGGTTTAGCCACATTTAAAATGATGCAGCGGTTATTACTGCGATTGGCTTAGGAGCTGACAGGCAGTTGTAGGCGCAGGAGTATAGATCCTGTTTACCGGAGACGTGTTCGTAACTGCTGTCAAATACAGTTAAGTAAATATCATTAGGAAAGAGCTCCGTTAAGAGAAATGCCAATCCAATAAATATGGTTTTCCTCCCCGCCCTCCGCATGGCTGCCTACGCCTCCTTCAGAGGGTCCCCTTCCTGCTCCTTTGCTGCTCGGGTCAGGCGTTGCGGGCAGGGCGTTGATTCCCGCGGCCTTCGGGGCCGGGGGCGAGCCTAGGGTAGAAGACCGCAGGCCGGCGGGCGGGACGGGGAGGCCCTGGGAGCGCTGCCTCTGCCCTCGCCCTCAGGTAGAGGGAAAGGCTCAGGGTGGCTGGGGGCGCCCAGTAACACCACTTGCGTCCTCGCCCAGCTCACCCCCCACCCCCCAGAGTGTTCGTAGGGCCTCGGACTCAGACGGGAGTCTTCGTATCTTGGGAGCCAAAGGGCGCCCGTGGGACCAAGCCCCATTGAGGGGGATGAAGGACCCCTGCCCTCGGTCTTTATCCTACAGGCCTCTCCCAGTCCTGGCGCTTCTTCCTTTTGGGAACTAGACTGGTGATTCTGGGGGCAGGCCTGGCCTCTCTGGCTTTTCGGGAGAGTCGGAGGAATTGAGTCCAGGATGACAGTCCGGCTGTTTCCACCCAGGTCCCAAGTCCCCAGAGGAGCCGGCTTGGGTCTGACGTCCCCAGACCGCCAGAGTCTGTAATGGAAGAAATGAAATGCATGAGAACCACAACTCCATAGGTGTCCTGGCAGGGCACAGCACCTCGGGCAGACTCTGGGACCCGGGGAAGAGCTGAGGTGCAGTATTTTGTGAGCCTTGGCCTCTCCCAGGCCTGCAGCCCTCTGAAGGCAAAACTCTGAGCCTCCTCCTCAAGACAGTATGGGTTTGGTCGAGGGCCGAGCATGGAGGCCTAATTCATTTACCCTTGGCGTTGGCCTCCCTAGTTGCTTGGGCTAAGGCTGGTCTTTCATATCCTTTTACAGGAACAGGAAGAAGGAAAGGGAAACTAACACAGGTTATGTTCACTTAGTAGGCCCATGATGATTCTTCACAGCCCTCAAGTCCCAACCAGGATATCTTCCTAGAGAGGAAAGGCCAAAAACACTTTACAAAGAGGGAAAGGAGGTCAGATCATAGGACAGGTCCCCTCACAGCTAGGCAGGAAAACCAGCCCAGAAGGCAGCAAAAGGGTCAGAAACATGAAAGGATAGCTCTAGAGGCTGAGGGGCACCCTGGTTTATAATTTGGTCAAAGGAAGAAGTCATTGGCCCCCAGAGGCGCGTCTTCTCCCTTCCCAAGGAACATGAGGGTTCACAAATGAAGAGGCTAGCCCTCCTGCAGCTCTTTTCTACAGAGTAAAACACACATCGCCTTCATCAGTGTTTGGGATGTAAAGAACTCTGTCTATTTAAAAGCGATGCTGCATTTTTAAAGTCAAACAGT